>NW_009722111.1:356-32921 GCF_000703405.1 Apaloderma vittatum | reverse complement strand
ATAGCTTTTTATGAGGACATAACCAGGTGGAATGGACATGGTTTATTTGGATTTCAGTAAAGCATTTGACACTGTCTCCCACAGCATCCTCACAGCTAAACTGAGGAAATGTGGTCTGGATGATTGGGTAGTGAGGTGGGTTGTGAACTGGTTGAAGGGAAGAAGTCAGAGAGTTGTGGTCAATGGGGCAGAGTCTAGCTGGAGGCCTGTGTCTAGTGGAGACCCTCGGGTCTCAGTAGAGACCCTAGTACTGAGACCAGTACTATTCAATATATTCATCAATGACCTGGATGTGGAAACAGAGTGTACCATCAGCAAGTTTGCTGATGACTCAAAACTGAGAGGAGTGGCTGACACCTCACAAGGTTGTGCTGCCATTCAGCGAGACCTGGACAGGCTGAGAGTTGGATGGAGAGATTTTATGAAATTCAACACGGGCAAGTGTGGAGTTTTGCACCTGGGAAAGAAAAACCCCATGTGCCAGTATAGGCTGGGGACTGACCTGTTGGGGGGCAGTGTAGGGGAAAGGAATCTGGGGGTGCTGGTGGACAGCAGGATGGCCATGAGCCAGGTTGTGGAATATCTGCCTTATGAGGAAAGGCTGAAGGAGCTGGGTCTCTTTAGCTTGGAGAAGAGGAGACTGAGGGGTGACCTCATAAATGTTTACAAATATGTCAAGGGGGAGTGTCAGGAGGACAGAGCCAGGCTCTTCTTAGTGATGCCCAATGATAGGACAAGGGGCAACGTGTGCCAGCTGGCACAGAGGACGTTCCACAAAAACATCAGGAAACACTTTTTCCCTGTGAGGGTGACAGAGCACTGGCACAGGCTGCCCAGGGAGGTTGTGGAGTCTCCTTCTCTGGAGACATTCAAAACCCGCCTGGACGCGTTCCTGTGTGACCTACTGTAGGTGATCCTGCTCTGGCAGGGGGTTGGACTAGACGATCTTTTGAGGTCCCTTCCAGTCCCTAATATTCTGTGATTCTGTGATCATTATCATGGCAAGTTCACACCTGTAACAAAACGTAGGGTCAAGCACAAAAAGCACATTAGCAAAAAGCAAGATGAGTTTCTGCCCAGGGAGGGTGCCCAGAGGGGAAGGGGCAGTTGACACGGTGTGAGCTGGACACCCGCTGATCCAGCCATATTCTGAAGTCTCACCTGTAACCATGAGGACCATTCTCCACAACAGCTTTTCACCATTAAGTCTGGGAGTTCCTGGGTAATATAACAAAGGGGAGGAAAGGAAAGTAGAAAGAAAACAACAAGCATCTGATACACAACAGAGCTGATCTGAGGTTCTCTTTGCACTAATCAGATACGATGTTGGCCAAATGCATTATACAGAAAAGGCATTTTTAAGCTAGGACTGAGTTACCAGAAGCTAAAGAAATTAGATTTCCAGGTCGCAACCTGCAGTCTTAAAATTGAATTTTATCCAAGGCAAGAGACCTCTGCTAGCATAGAAATACAAAATGCCTCAAGTATGTAGGAGTAAGGAGCTCAAGGACACTTCTGGTCTTAAAGCAACTGTGCTTTTCATAACAGCACTGGAAGCAACTGGAAACCAGCAGCACAAGTACAGCTGGGGACAGACAAGCAAGAGAACCTCAAATTTCCTCCTTGCATTTTTTTTGCTCCAACTACTCCTGTTATGGATGTTTCCAAATCACATCTGGGGGCACTCGGACCACCTGGGACTAAGCTCCAAGGACAGGCAGGCATGGCAGCAGTGATGCCTACCGCAAAGCCTTGCCACCCCGAGCCAGCACAGCACAGGAACGCACAGGCCATGTTTGTCACATGGGGAACCTAAGCAAAAGGACCAGTTGAAGAATTTGTCACTGTTTCTGTTACGGTTTTGCTCCCAAAGCAAGTACACTGCATCTTAAATGTGGTATTTCTCATAAAATCAACTCCCTTGAGCACAGCATTTACAGAGGGGAATGGATTCACCCTCACAGCTCTCCCCTGCAAGGATCCAGAAGGCTCTTGTGCTGTTCCATACCCTTCCTACCACACTCCACACACGCTGGATGAGCCAATCCAGTTTTGCAAGATTGTATTGCTTAATTAATAACTTTGATGTTGGCAATTAAGGTGTGTTTGAAATAAGATAATGAATATTTTTTCACATGAAAGCACCACCTTTTTAGTCTAGCAAACCTCAATGCAAACTATAATTGATAGTTTGGTTTAACATGGAATACTCCTGCTGCAATTACAGGGTTTTATTGCTCTGTGTTACTGCGCTTTGCACAAAAAATATTTTCATTATCATAAATTCCTTTGCTAGCAGACTGCTTAGGACAGGAACGGAAACGAACATGGGCTTCTCCAGTGCTGGAAATCACAGCTTATTCCTTGCAGTACAGCAGTGGAGGAGATCTCACAAGACAGCTGTGCCTGGCTCACCAGACCTACGAAGGATCTGGGACATCCACATTGACACCGCACAGCTCCCTGCTCCCAGACACTGCAGAGCTGCTTGTACTGTATACAGAGAAGACAATGAGCAAGAAATATTTCTATAGGGAAGAGGGAGAAACTGAAGCAGAGAGCATGTACAGAACTTGCCACATCACAGGTGTTTTGTTGAGGAGCTGAGGTTAAAATCCTCCCAAAAGAGGCTTCAGACCACCCCTTGCTCCAGGGACTCCCAAGAAGGAACAGTTTGCCCATGAGGTGAGGAGATGCAGCTCTCCCTGGGAGGCTGCTCAGCCTTGTCCTGAGTCTATCCTGCAGGCAAAGCAATAAGATTTCAGCTCCAGGGTATCAACAGCATTTCCAATCCAGGGAGTAGCCAACTAAAACAGGTTTTTCAGCTCACTGCCAAATCAGCTTCTTCCTCAGCTCCAGGCATGAGGCTGCAAGGAAGCAGAGCAGTACCAGCTTCTGCCATAGCCCAGCACACATCCTGGGGCTACCATGCTCCTTAGCTGGCTCACAGGTCTCTGAAGGCATCATTAATTCTCTCTCTGCAGTAGCCCAAGGTACACGACAAGCTACTGTTCGTGACAGGAGACATCTTCTCCTTCCCTCGGAAAAACACCATTTCTCAGACCAAAACTACACAGCCCTTCATTACCTGGCTCTCCCACAGCGGCAACATGTTACCAAACTGGATTCCCATTTTACCCGTGGTTCCTACCTGTAAAACAGGAAAGAAACTCTCCAGGACAGCAGAGGTTTTCTGCGTTTCTCAAGCAAGAACTTGTGTAGGGTCCCTGAGCCTAACCCCTGCATCTGCTTTCCAAGGGATGGTCCTGTAACAACAAGCCACACATTCCCACGGAGCCACTGAAGAGGGACGCCCCGATGCCCCACCATCACCACAGTCATTTGGCAGCACCTCTTCTTGAGGGCACTGATGGCTTCCTACTGTGCCGCCTGCCAAGATTAAACCACTGCTAACTGGAATACGCATTGTCTAGATCCAATAGAACTTCTATATTGGCTCTTAGGAGATAATATGTTTATTTAGATTAAGGAGAAAATACAAGAATGTTCAGAGAGTCTCAGGGCTTAGACATGGCAACAAACATTTCCCAGATCTCCTCCTGTGCCACCACCAAGCTCCATTCTTGAGCTAAAGTTCTTAACCTGGCTTCTGCATGCCCAGCACTGTACATTCGCCACCTCCCTAGCTTAAAAACAAGATCAAGAGTTGCAGTCTGTGCTTTAATGCAGAAATCAACACCACAAGAACCAGGGCTTCTCAGCATGAGTTTTACACCAAGTTATTTTAACACCAGAGATAGTTCCCCGAGGAAGCAGAGCCCCCTGCTCCAGCTGCACTTGGCCACCGTGCCAGGACTAGGAGTGGCAGGAAGGCTGGTACAACCAGCACAGCTTTTGCAGGACCGTCCCAAACAAGGCTGAGGATGGAAAAGTGCGTGGCTCAGCCAGACTCTGACAGAGCCCTGCAATAACTTATCCTGTCTAAGCTGTATGGAGGTTCTTGAACACGAGATGCACAAAACTGCTAAACAATTCAGCTAAACTTGCTCTAAAATAAGTCTTGGAGGAAATGCCAAACTTCACTTTACTAGCACTTAAAGAAATTTAATGCTATCTATAGCTGCAGCTCAAACTATAGCCACAGCTGAGCAACCCTGCAGAGTTGCATTTTCAGACATTTCTTAACTAGAAACAATTTGCATCATGCTGTGTAAGGTGCTGCTTCTTATCGAGAACAGAAAGGTAATTTGCGCTTCTCCCCTCCTCACACTGTTTAATTTCCTGCAAGGCTTAAAGGCTCACCTGGCCATTAATATAATACCACTACGTTCGCAGAATTGCCATAGACTGCGATCGTTAGAGCAGCTGTGCCAGAACTATAAGCTTCTGCAGTTCTGTCCCAAGCCTCTGCTCTGCATATCTACAAAAAACAACCATGAAACAATCCCACAGTACTCCTGACAGTGAAAAAGCCCATCACGCGTATGTCAAAGCAATCCACACGACTTCTAAACCTTTGTAGCCTGCACTGAGAGAGACTATGTTACAGAGAAGTGATGGGTCCACATGTCCACTGCACATCCTGGGCAGGACGACTTCTTTTCAAATGCTCCCTTCCACATTACGTTTGCTGCAGCAGCAGCCCAACTACAATTTTTCCACAGTGAATTGGGCCCTAATTACTGAGCAGTTTGTGAACAACTGCCCTTAAAATGTTAACAGCTGAAATGATGATAACAATAATTCTGTTTGCAGTTATAATGGCCCCTCATTAGAGCCGCTTAATTAAATATTTTCCAAAATTATCCCAGAAAAAGAGTCTGCTCTGTCGACTGTAAAAGCAGAATCCAAAGCAGCCGCAAGGAAACAGTGGCTTTTTCCAGTTGAAATATTTCCTACTGCCAACACGAGGAGTGACCTCACACACGTCCCTAACATGGCAGAATTTGCCATCATTAATCCGTTCATTCAATAGGAAAAGATGCTGCAGGTCTTCGTGAGCATATTCCCCTGTAAGAGCTGTGCCATAAATTAGAAACGCTTTAATCTTTTACACTTATTTAGCCTTTATGCTATCTCTCCACCCTGTTCACCACGAGCCTTTGTAGGATGAAGCAACAATTTAGCATTCTCCCACAACTGAGTCAAAAGGAACAAATGCGCTTCCTTCAACAGAAGCACAGCAGGATAAAGAGAGTGTTTTCTTTTATATAAATGTTTATGGCATAAGCAATGCTACAGCACATGCTGTCCAACCTTCCCAGCACCCCACCATCCTGTCTGCACCTTTGCAAAGCCATGTCTAATCCTCTTAACCACACACCAACAAATAAAGAGTCACAGAATCGCTGAATGGTTTAGATTGGAAGCGACCTTAAATCTCATCTAGTTCCAACTCCCCTGCCATGGGCAGGGACACCTCCCACTAGACCAGGTTGCTCAAAGTCCCATCCAACCCAGGTTTTCACACTACCTTCCACCCTGTGCAAATAGGACTAAATACATATAATGGAACACATTACCACTTGTTACCTAAGACTTAATGGCAAACTGTGGTTGGTTTACTCCAACACAACCAGCTGTTTACAAGCAGAGAGTTGGCCTAGGAAAGGAAGAACACACACTCTCACCATCTTGCCATTCGTTGCTAAACTATTGTGAGTCCCATGGATGAAAATCAGACAATTCTTGCCATTAAACACATATAAAAAGGCACTTTAGCAATGCCTTACAGCTTACGCTGGGCTACTGACTCCTGTCTCATGTAGAAGGGAAAAAAATCTGGATTATTTTTCATACTTGTTCCCAAGCATCCCCCGTCAGTGCCGGACAGGTCTTCACAGTCTGACCTGGCAGATGTGCAGACAGTGTCACAGGGATATAACTTTGCTGTATCAATGCAGTTGGCAATTTAACAGAGCCACAAGAGAACAGCTGTGCCTCCTGGACAGGAGCATCCCTGGCACATGCTGCTGGCATAAGATTTCACCTTAGTGCTCCTGTAGGAAAAGCCAGGTTCAGGGAGCTGGGAGACTGAAGGATGACATAGACAACCCTTTCCTTCTTCTTTTATTTGTGCACTGACTTACGCCAGGGCACGCAACAAGCTGGGGAGATGACTCAACAGAAGGCTGCAGCAAGAGTCTATGGAGAACCAATACTGCCTGGACTCCCCAGGTGAGAGGCTGCACAGGCTGGGGGAAGGAGAAGTATGTATTCTCTGACTCAATTGCAGGATGCAATTCTTGAGTATTTTTTATTCTAAACTCACTTTCTTCCAAATCTGCACAATATAAGGGGGCAACCTTGAATGAAAACTTCCCGAGTTGACTCTAGGAGCACTGCATCTTCAGTAGTCCACAGCTGTTTTCATATGAATTCACACTGCTCTTCCTTTTTGGGGTGAACTCAACCTCTGATGAGTTCTAGCACTCCTGGCACATGAGGTAGGTGTCTTTTTCATCACCGCAGTTGTGAATCACAACGTCTTCCTGAGCAATCAGTGATGTTTCTTGTTCTCCCAGGCACTTTTGCTTTCCTTCAGGTCTTTGCAAAGCTGTTGTTAAAATCCATTTTTATGAACGAATGCTTTCTAAAGTGCTACAGATAGTAGCAGGGTTAAAGCATCCATTGAATCCTCAGATAGGCACTTGGAGGCAACATGCAAAACATACCATAATCCCTGCAGGGGATTACACTTCTGCAGTCTGACCCAAAACAAGCGTTCAATTTGATTATGCATCACGAAGAGGTCCATCCTGCTCTATTAATCTCAGAAAAACCAAACAAAACCAACAACAAGCAAACAGACTAGCTTAGACAGGTGTGAATTTAGCTTTATTTCTTCCCCAAATACAGCTTCAAAGTATTTAGGGCCTTTCTGCCATCTATGTAAGAATAAGAAATAATCAACTGCAAATTTTCAAAAGCCATAGATGTATTATCTTGAAATCAAACTTCAAATTAAAGCTACTTTAATACTCAAAAATTGTCAAAGTCCCCACATAAACTGCTCTTAAAAAACAAAAACATTTGGTTAGGAATTAAAACAGCAGGACATTCAGCCAGGGCCAAGAGGTCAGAATCAGGACCTTCACTGTAATTTTATTTTGGCAATACATTAAAAGCCTTCACTGAAACCAGTAATAAAACTTCACGAAGGACAAGCAAGCAACACAGAGCCATGAGCCAGAAAATCAAAAGTGAAGATGCTAACAGACAAGAGGACTGGGCAGAAAGCTGTTGGACAGGGATGGGGAAGGATTTTGCAGCAAGCCCAGCACTGAGGACTGAGGCCACCGCAAAGCCCACGGCAATGGGAAGGGATCCTCGAAGTCTGTGAGAGAGCGCCAGCTATTAACACCTCCTCCCGAATTTGGGGCACAAACGCACACACAAGCACTAACGAGATCTGAGCAGCGCTGCTTTTCCTGCAAACTCTGTCAGGCAAACATCTGTCGAAACGTCTCAGTTGTTTAATCACATAAAATGTTTCCTCTTCATTTTGACACCTTATACTGAAATAGTCTATCACAAGATGTCTCTGTATCATGCTCTATCAGTGTAATGCAAAAGAAAAGCTGTTTATAAATAACGGAGGCACAGTTTGAACCTGATATTAGATTTTCATTGCTTGCTGGCAGCCAAACATACATAACAGCAGAATAACTGAAAATAAAGTGTGAGCATATGTGTATAGTCCAGCGAAAGAGCCCCTCAGGGGAAAGAGCCCCTCAGTGGTCCTGCACAATGCTTTAATATCCTCAAACACTATCTTTCTAACGAACTGGGAGCATGTCAAATGATCACCTTCCTCCACCCAGCCACATTAGGATTGTTTCAACTGCTGTCTGCTGTTTACTATTTCTGACCACCTGAATGTCATTTTTTTCAAAACACTTATTTAATATTGATCTTTGTACCAGGAAAAAAAAATAGATGCACAAGAAGGGAGAAATGCATCCCCCTCCAAATTACTACTGCAGCTCTTCACCTCCAACTCAAGAATATTTCTTGGACGGATCGCATATATTGAAGATCCTACCAAGCACCCATGTCATGCTACGTTACAGGGTAAACTAAGCAGTTTCCCCTGCTCCTGCAACTCCAGTACAGAATTTGAGACAGGAAATCACAGAAGAGCTCAGTTTTATTAGCACCGGTAAAGGGAAAAGGTGAAACACTCAACACCACGTGGTTTCACTACACACCATAGAGTTCTTCTAGAAGCTGCCTCCTCACTAAAATGAGCAAAATTTAATCTGAGGTTGAAAGCAGGACATGGGCAGGAAGAGCTGTTACAATCGGGGAGGTCGATTTGGTTTTCCAAGAAGCATCCCTCTGCTAAAGACTCCTTCCCCCAAAGTCCACCCATCCCAGCTGCAGCCACGACCACCCGAAATTAGCTCCAAAATAACTGCAGAGCAAATTGATCGCAGTATCTTCTCCTTCCTTCCTCATTAAGACCCTAATAAAATTCAGCAAATGAGCAGAAGGGAACAATGGGTCAAATTATCCTCATTGTTTAACACTGGCCTTTCTTCCAGCTTTTTGTACAAGCATCCCGCATCCTCAACAGCAAAGAAGCATTTGGATTTTTGTTCTTTTCAGCAACACAGCACATCAGTTTACCAGCTCCATCACCAGAAACGGAAAGCATTGAGGAGCAGAGCAATGAACCCACACATCTGTAACCCCCAGCCCTCCTGCTTCCCACCCTCACCTTGCACACAGGCTTTTCTCTCCCAGCCACCGATGCACTTGTCGCTCTTCCCTTCATCTCTACACTCATTGAACATGCTTTTAACAAACCACTTGAGATCCTCACAGCTGGGCTGTATCTAAGGTTTGCTGATTCTTACTGCCTAAGATTTAAAGAACAGCATTTTCCACCCAGTCACATGCAGCAGCTCCTACCCAGGGACCACTCAACTCAATTACAGCACATTCCTCGGCCTTGACCAAGGCATCTTGCCCTTCTCATATATACTCAGAAAGCTGAGGAGAAAGGTGCTTCTCCTAACCAGCAACTTGGACTGTACCTCCATCCATATATTGCTCCATCTCTGCTTGTCTACCAAACCAGCTGTTTGACTTCAGATTCAGGGCCCTTCCCACCTTTTACCGTCTGTCACCTCCAAGTCCTTCCAGGAAGAGTTGACTCCCACCTCCAAGCCACCCACACCATCCATAAGCCAAGTAAACCAACCAACCTCTGCACCTTCTCCCATAGCTAGCCCCTCCATAAAGTTAAAGGACAGCATCTGTAAAGCAGCTCCTCCCCTCCTTATACAAAAACATTTTTAGGAGAGCTTTGAGGCATCTACAAGAGCCTTCAGCCTCCAGCTCCTTCAGGATTCTGCTGATGGCACCAACAGACACGGCTGCACTGGGCACTCCTGTGCCAACTGACAGCTCTTTGGAGGTGGGACCAGCACACACCTTGGAGAACCTCCATGCTGTATGCTTCCAAAAGCAATGGGAAGAACAGCTGGATATCAACATCGCACTGATTTTTTAATAGTTTTTAAAAAAAAAAAAAGCAATGACCATGAAAAAATATGCATTGCATAGGGATCCTGCCAGACAAGCTAGTTTTGAATATAAGCACTAATTTTCACACATCCCATTACTTTTTACAAAACTGGACCTTTGTGCATTTTCCACTGCAGAGTGTTTTTAAAGACAGTGAGAGGAAGAAAGGACACAGCACACCCTGTACTGCCCAAGAACAGCCCAAACCACTCAAGTTTTGCTATTTCATTAGGGCTCCAGCAAAACTACTTATGAGCAATTTAAGGCAGCAGAGTCTTTTTCATCCATGGACCCCAGAGAAATTCACAGACCTAAAATGCTGTACTACTTTCATTTATTACCAGACATGAACTCATCTAAGCCAAGGATACATGAGGGCTTGTAAGCACTCCTTCCCTCCACGTACATCCTCTCCACAGCCAGCCTGTTTCTTCCCCTCTCTCAGAAGTCCATCTGCTGCACGCACACACTGGCACAGAATCTGGCAGTGCCCAGCCTAGTTGCTTGCTCAGGATGTGGCTGGTGAAGCACATTCAACAGTGGTGCCCAAACACAAGCACTTGTACCCTGTGAACAGCAGTGTCTGAATTAGCCCACATGTCTGCTTGATTATTCCCTTTTCAAATGTAACTTTGCCACTTCTGTAGGCTTTTTACCTTAAAACATTAGTACAACTGGGTTAACATCCATGAAGAATAGGCAGTTAGTTTGATGGATGAGATTAGCTAACAAGCTTGAACGGGTTTTATGTTTGACTATCAGCTGATCTGGATTCATTCAGTCATTTACCTGGTCTCTGCTGCAAGACACTCATTACCTCATTGCGTGCAATTCCCTGGAAATCATTTTAAATTTTTAATATTTTTGAAGTCATACTTGGAAGTACCCCTTATTTATTTGTGGTCTGGCAGAAGCTACAACACTAACCTATTAATGTTAATGAGAAAAATACAGCATGCACAATAATTATCTGCCACTATGTGCACTGAAATGAAAGTGAGCAGGTTAACTTAAGCCTGAAAGACTGTTTTAACTCTAAATTTGAAAATAGAATTAGATAGTGTGTGACCAAACCTCAAATTCTGCAATCAGGCAGGTATTATTGGAGCAACAGCATGTTAACTTTATAACAGCAGGAAGTTTTATGAAATCTTCCTTACAAAAAAAAGATCAAATTTTTAAAAAAGCACTCACTGTGAAACACCGTTTTGCTCTCCTACAAATCTTTACGATTTACTTTTGAGTCAATAACTCACTAAAATTAACAAGATGAAATTATGTTTTGACAAGTTCCAGTGCTGATGAACAGATTTTCAAATCACGAATCCAGCTTCACCTCATTTTTCCACCACAGCTGACAGTTGAGAAGTGAATTTTTTTCTGCTGGCCTTTGTGTATTTTATCAAATGCTACAGGGAACGACTAACTTCAGTTCCCTCAAGTAATTTCATAAAATGCCAAACTTAATGCTCTTTCACACTTTAATAAAATTAAGTTTTACAGGAAAGCAAACATCCGTCTAGCCAAGCTCAACCATTTTGGCCATATGTCGCCATCAGATCAACCTAACCAAAACTGATCTACTATACGTAATCCTGCCACTCTGAATACACATAAAATGTACCACAGGACAAGCTTTCTACTGTTCCTTGGCAGCGTACAAGGTTATTTCTGCGTAAGGCTTGAGCCTCATCTCACTGAACAGATGGGTGCGATGGCTACACCTCATTGAGGACAAATCAAGGAGCTTATTTGTCCCTAGAGCCAAGGAGCTGAAGCAATCACAATACACCCAAAGGACAGGCACGGGCAGGTAGCACATATCCAAAATCTAGTGGAATCCACATAGAGGAGCTTTGCAAAGCTTCTGAAAGAAGCTTAACAACCAGGACAGCAGCAAGAGCAGCCCCAAAAGATGCTGACCTGAGACTGTGTTGAGGAAAGGACAGAGATCATAGATCTCTAGCTTTACTGTCAATCTCCCCTCTTTGTCCAAACATCTTGGAGGACCCCAGATTTCGGCTAACTGGTCAAAAATGAATTTTGACAAAAGGGAATGACTTCTGATATCTGAAAGCTTCTGGCTTCTCCCAGCAAACCAGAGCTGTCACGATGCCAGTCGGCAAGCTCCTGCCACACACCAAAACTCCAGCAAAAACACACACACCAAATTGTCATCATAGCCACTAACAGAGGCAAAGTTTAAGTAACTCCACCAAAACCAATGGGCCTGTAGCAGAGAACATCATTCCTGTGACAATACAGCAAATCCATAAAGCCTCCCATTTTGTGTACAAACTGGATTGTTTTCAAACTGCCCAAATGTGGCACCTGGAGTACTATGCTAGCCCTGCTGAAGTCAGCAATGACTGCAAGCCCCACCGGCCCCTGCACCCCACAGGGACATTATCCAAGGTCAGGCAGCCAGCGAGCTTGAAGGACACCTCCTCCTCCTCCCCAAAACTGAGCAACTCCTCCCCTTGCGCATCTCTCAGGAACAGCACCTACAAGAGCCATCTGAGAGGCAAAGAGGTTGCTCTTCATGCATCTGCAAACATTTATTTATTCTGAAAATTCAACCAACACAGCTGTGCAATCTGAAACATGACTCAGTGGAGTTAGTGTCTTACTGCAGGCAATCACATTTATTATAATAAATAACTATAAATAAATAATGAGGTTGCTTAACAGGGACATGGGTAACCTGTCTAGACAATCGCGGAGGTGACGTACTCTGCGCTGGAATGTCCTCCAGATTTCAACAATAAGTCTTGATTAAAATTGTTTTTTTTTTTCTTTTAAAGCAGGGCAATGATTGCATATTTAAAAATCCAAAGCCTGCTTCTCAGCATTGCTGGCATGCATCTAGCAAGTTGATCTAGTAACATCTCATTCTCTAGCAAGCCTTCACCATAGCAGACCCTTAAAAAGATCAGGCAAACACTCCAGCATGCAGAATTTCTCATAATTTACTGCCACATAAAGCAAATTACCCTATATGGAGCTGCAAATGATACAGCTCTATCAACAGGCTGGCCTACCCACCGCTCAACAGCGCCCTGCAACCACCACCCGGGTCTCACGGAGGTGCTCTGTGGAGGGGAGTTTTCCCTTCCCTGGCATTTCACTGCCTGCTTAACAGGGAAAAGCAATGGCCAAACTAATAGCTAGAACATGTGACCTTAATTAATTGGCAGACCTAGTGGAAAATGCCAACTCTGCATTGTCACTGCCTGCTTTCAAGGACCCTCTGTCTGCATCAGCAGTACAGAGATGCTGGGCCCATTAACTATTGCTCTGGGATAAGGAGGGATGATGCAAGAGAGCCCTTGGCAACCTGGTACAAAAGGGGCAAGATCTGAGATAACGGAGTAACCTTCTGTGAATGGGTTTGTGGTGAAGGTTGTCCCTCTCCACAAACATTTCTCTAACAACTCTGCGATGGGCTCTAGGAGAAACCCACCAAGAGCAAAGCTAAGGTCAACTGGAAAGGATAAGAGGGAGCAGATGGCCACCTGCCACCTTACCAATCAGCAGAATCATTCACTTCAACTGCATCATGAAACATGTCCTCTCTTCCTCTAGCTGCCTTCTTTCATCCATGAGCTACGTCCATTTATGTTACAAGACCCATTTAGCACAGAGTGGGGAACAGCTGGGAAAGCAAGCAAATAAACATCAAAAAAAAAAAAAAATCAGACCAGTACCTTCCCCAATAGCTCCAAAACACTAGAGGCAGCTGCAACAAGCAATACTGCTCTGGAAGTAATAGGGCAAAAAAAAATTAAAACTCTTTTTCCATAAAAATATCCCTTGCCTTGAAATAGGCCTGCAGTTACAATCAATTTCAATAACAAACTTTATCAATATTGGACACCACTCTCCAGGAAAAGATCTCTCTTTGTCCCCTAAGCTGTGTATCTGCCCTTGGAGGAAAATCCCAGTGCTCTGAACTTTACAGATGTAATCCTGCAAGCAGCTGCTCTGCTAATGTTTTCAGGACAGCCAGGAGGACCTTGATCAAGGATTAGACACACATCTGGCTTGCAGGACAGGTGCGCGTTCACACAGGCACTCTTTCATCCGTCAGGTCCTAATGTTTGTCGAGAAACTTGTGCATTCACAGATACAACAAACGACAACCACAGCTGCTCATTGTGTTTTCCATTTCCATCGTCCTATCAGGGAATGAAATACCTTGTAGTTTAGCAACTAAATCGAGGTGGTTTTTTTTAATAAAAGAAGTACTGTTATTGCTGCCACCTCTAAACCATTCGGACATGTCCAGATGTTGTGTCAAGCATGTTTTGCACACCTATATTAAATGAAAAATTACATCCCAAATGGGCTACGTTTTTTCAGGGGACATGACCTTACTAACTTCATCTCCTCAAGGACCGCAGGTAGCCTTGCAATTTAAATCTGAATTGTTCCTCCAATTTACCAGGGGTTTTTTCGGCTGGTTTCTTTTTTGTGGTTTTTTTTTCTTTAAGATCAAGCTCCTTCAGTATCCACCGCACGTTGGATTTATAATGCTAATCAAACTTCTCCAGGTAGAGAGAGTTTATAAATGAATCCTGGGTAAAATAAATACATCAGCCCATCTTGGTACAAACATTCTTGCCTCTGATTAAGCTGAATTCCAGGATGGTGCAGCATGCATTTCAAAAGGGTAAAACGGCAGGAAAGATGCACACTCTCCCTGTCACAGCACAGCATATTTGCATCAATGTGACCTCAAAGTGACAATGCCTTAGCAGGTGGCAGGGTGAGACTCTGAGTGATTATGCAGAAGCGCAATTAGCTTTGCTGTTCCTTCATGCCTCCTTGCCCATGCTGCGAGATTCCGGTGCATGGTGGCGGCGTTTGCTAACGGCAGGGCCAGAGGTTTTGGCTTTGAACTCCCTTATCCAGGATCTGGGATGACTTGAGGAGGCAGCCCCACGCTGCAGGGCCCAAACTGTGCTCTCCCAGGCTCCTTGGATGCTCCAAGATATTTATAAATGAGTGCCCACAATACAAGTCATACTTTCCTGTTTTATGCTAACTACAGGCACCTGTAAGAAGCAATCAATAGTAGTCTGTGCCATGCCCTAAGAACCCTAAAATATTAAGTGCAGGAACCATCACAGACAAGACATTACGGCATTTACACAGGCTGAACTCCTATATCAAAAGCTATTTATACACAAACTCAGCAGAGCTGAAGTGTTCATCTACTAACAGAATTGGCTGGGTGGTTTAAACAGGACCCAAGGCAAGAAGTTGGCAAAAGTATGAGCAACTATGCTGCCCAGTTTCAGGTGTAGTCCTACACTGAGCCAGCTTCCAGTGCAACCAGTGCAAAGAAAATGCATGAAAGTTGCATTTAAGCATTCATGCGTGAGGAGTACAAGGACAGCAGGGGCATCCCAACCCACAGGGAAGAAGGAACTTCTAACCCTGAAATTATGACTACACACTGTCCTGGATTGAGCTAAACGAAACCAACTCTGTTCAGTGATTTTTACTTTCCATCTTAGTCTCTTCTAAAAGGCTGCACATTCTGAAGTCAGCAGCATGTTTTTGCACAGTGTATGCTGCTAGCTGTGGTAACATCTGATGTTTACAGTTACTGCCTGGGATTGGGATGCAGAAAGGTTCTTGCTGATACTTATTCCTATAGTGACCAAGGTCACTGCTGGCTCTTGTGTGCCATGTAGTAAGAGGGGTCACAAGAAAGTAAAAGGTTGCACCTCCAGAGGGTAATAGACAGGACAGGTGACCAACAGGAGTATTCGATTCCACCTACATCATATTCATTATAAACTGAGTGATCACGAGGGTTTAGGTCTTTCTTTCCTCAACGGCCAGTGTCTAGGGAGGACTCCGTCCAATCTCCTGCTTTTGATCCCGAGTTCCCAAATCCATCTCCTTTTAACCAGCTCCCCACCACAGCTGAGCCTGGGGCTTCCCCAGTGCCTCCTGCTCTGCAGCGTCAGTGGGGATTGCTATCGCAGAGGAGTCAGGTTCAATATTGGGCTTATATATGGTTGCATATCGTCCTTTGGGTTTTAACATTTCATTATTAGTTCCATTATTGTTTCATTAACGCTGTTTTAGTTTTCTTTTCTAAGCCATAAGTCTCTCTGCCTCATTCTCTTTTCCTTCCCGTTTGGGCAGGGAGAGGGAGTTACAACATCATCTGTCTGCATTTTAGTGGCCAGCCCAGCCCTAACCTGTGACACACACATTTTGCTGCAGTGCCAACGCCAGGTTGACCTGCCTGCTGCACAAAGCCCACGGGCACAGACGTGTCCATCAGCCAAGGCAATGCCCTTCTCACCCACCCACTCGGGAGTCAGAAGAGCAAAGGCTCCTCCAACCACATCCCTACCAGCCACAGCAGCCCACACCCCTTGTGACGCCAGCACCAGCCTCCCTCCTCCGCTGTGCCGTGGCACAAAGGCTTGATTATTAATGCCCTAACTTATTCTTTAAAAAGAGAGCTGAAGTGTGTATATATCAGGCTTCACTTAAGCACAGACACCACTTCTAGCAGGAACAGTTTAAACAGAAACACGTAGTACTTTCCTCATGAAACGAAAGTACAGTGGTCCAAATCTCTCCAATTCCACAGTGAAATTCCCTCTCTTCCACCATGGTCATATGACTGACAATTAAAAGTGAAAGCATAATGCAATGCAATACTAAAGCAATTAAACAGGAAAAAAGTAATGAGAGCAGGATGAACACAGTCTGCTGGGAAAAAAAAAAAAAAAAAGAAGTCATTTAAAAGCAACAGTAAAAAGCTGTAGGTACCAGATTTGATTTTAAGAAAATGTTAGCAATGACACATATGCTCACTTGAGTTGCCTAGAGGAATTAAAAAGTTTTAAAAATACATTTAGAAAGCACTAATATAGTTCTGGCTTATGTACTGCCACTTCTGTACACTGCTGCATTACAGAATGCTTCAGAGATCACAAAACACTCTCCCATCACCAAAAAGAAGCCCAGCAAACTCCTCATGATAACAGTTAAAGCAAGATGTGAAAACCCAGTTCTACAAACGAAGAATGTCAAAAACTGCACGCTTGTTTAATAGCCCTAGCCAGGCAGCACACTGCTCCAATGAGCAGGGGCAAAGCAGGAATTACTAATTACAAGTGTTTAAGGAGGATGCAGTGACATTTCTTTGTAAGGCTGGAGCACTTTGTAGGTCTCACACTGGCTTTTAACCTCTCATCCCATCACACAACTCTAATGAGTTTTGTGTTCCCAGCATTAACCGCGTGGAAAACAGCTGACACTGCAAAAAACCAGCTCTTATCGTTAAAGCTAACTGGATCCTGCTCTTCAACCAATTTGAGACAGAGCTGGTGCAGGGCACGAGTTATCTCCTTTCCAGGGAGGCTACGACTCCAGGGAATGGGACTCTTCATTCAATCAACAACATGAGAACCGTTGTCTCTAAAAGGGACAAGTCAGGCCACGAAAGCATCACCCCTGCAAAGCCCCCAGCATACGCAATGGAGAACGCGCAGATTTCGGCTACACAGCTGCCAGACTGGGCAGCACTAGAGACCAAGCCAAGATCAAACCTGGCGGCACCCAGACCACACAGAGGACTGGCAGTGTGGGTGCACCCCAGGTCACAGCATCCACTGTGACACTTTCAATGCCCTTCGGACGCTTCCAGGAGCAAGCTCAGGATGAGCTGCCAAAGGCACAACAGCAAGTGCAAACCCCTTCCCCAAGTAGCTCAGACTCCCGGCAACCTTGCTGCTGTGCTGCAGCTCCTGGAAAACTAATTTCAACACAAACTGAAGTCCTCTAATACTACCCTCTTCTGAAAACTTACTATTTGCTTGTGAATGAAAATAACATTCTAAACCAAAGGGAATGAAAGGGTAAGACAATCTGTACATCACACATGTTTAACTGTTCAAATTTCTGGGTGGCTTGTAAGAAGGGGGAGTCTGACCTGAATTAGCTAAAAACTCCTAGACCTTTTACAAAGCTTTGGTAGTAAACTCAGCTATCGATCAGGACACTACCCTTTCAAGTTTGCAGAGACTCAGAATTTCAGTATCTCCTGCAGGTATCAAGAAGAAACTCCAAATCAAGGCCAAGTCTTAACAATCCCAAATAATGTTCTTTTTAAAATATGCTACTAAATAATTGCTATTAAAATATTGACAGTGAAGTGCTTTCAGGTATCCTAAACGCATCTCAGCATCAACGACTGCAGAAACAAATACGCCCAGACAACAAAGACAACTGAAAAGCTTTGGGATACCCAACTGCATGTTCTTGCCCCTTAATCCAAATTTTGTTCCAAGACTCAAAGACACACAAATTTAATTTGATTTACTTGCTTAGCCTCTAAATCTCAGGTTTACACATTTTGACAGCCTCCACCCTAGGCTTAAAACCTCTGACATAGTTCCACAACAGTCTTTGGATGAACTCGCTTTCAACTCTCAGCTGAGAGCAAGGAAACCCACAGCCCTGCAGGTCATAAAACCTCTGCTCAGCAAACAAAAACCAGCAAGATGCAGGTCACTCAATGCAGAGCAGTAACTTCCACTCCAGGAGGCCGGGAAAGGTGCTGTGTGCACTGTACACAACTCTCCTTGGGTCAGATGCAGGAGCGGGCAGTCACTGCAACAAGCAGGTAGTTATCTCGGGGAAAACATATTTCAAAAACTAAACAGAGGCAACAGCTTCCACCTGCGGGTGCCTACATACGCTTACGGTAAGTGAAAATGTCTGTTGATACTTCTGTCGTGCAAAAGTTATTCTCATTATTAGCTACAGCTCTACAGCCTATGGTGTCTTCAAAAAAACCTGCAGGCACATCTCTACTACCACTAACAAAAACACCAGTCTAGATCTTGAGGTGACCGGCCCCTCGTGGCTGTTGTGCGGCAGGAGCTGGAGCCCCACGCTGCTGCAGGAAGGGAGTCGGGCTCGCAGCATGGGGACTGTCCTGCTTCAGCTCCATCAGTCGCTGCCTCCACCTGCCCCTCCAGTGGGCAAGGAAACAAGCACACCAACCCAGTGGCCACCACCAGTCTTCTAAGGTTTAATCAAGTGGAAAGAAAAAAGGCTAAAGTTCTACAGGGAAGAATTGCCTGCTGGTTTGCTTCTTACACCAAGTCGTTCCTCCAGCGCTAGCCTGTCCCCTCCGAAGTGCTTCTGTATCTTGCTGGACAAAACGTCTTTTTCTTCTCTGGGAAGCTGGAGGAGCATCTCACAGAAAGGGTGACCGGGTTTCACAATATCTTGTTTTGAAGGTTGGTGTTAAATTTGACACTGTAGCTCCAAAGTAATTGTGACCAACCACTAAATCACCATGTGTAATGGATTCCTCCAAACATTTATAGCTAGCAGTTCTATTATGCTCTAATCTGGAAAATATCTAAACGACTCTCCACAAAAATTAGAGGGGAACATAAACGTCTCGATAAAACAAGATTCCAGAGATAGTCCACTTAACCACAGTGACTTCTATAATACAATGGCTAGGGCAATAACATCCATTACAGTGCAGTCATTTGCTATTCGATTTTTAAACCCCTGCTTCAAGACATCAATCTAGAGAGCACCGAGTCTATGTGAAAGGTGAAACAATCACGAACAAACCTCTAGGACAGTCCTGGGAGCTGCAAGGAGGAGTAAGTGGTAGCAAGGGAGCTGAGCAGCACCAAGAGGCTGCCTGGCAGCTGCAGATGGAAGCTGCTTCTCCCCAACACCAAATGGTAACCTCAAAGTTGCCCTTCTGCTCCTGGCTGCCCATCCCTGCACATCATTTGAATTAAAACCCCCCAGCCCATACCAAAACACTGTGCTGTAAAAAGTGCCTTGTTCAGTTTCATCCTCTTCCTAAGTCCATGATTTCCAAATTCTGAAGGTCTGGGAGTAACACAGCCCTAGAGGGAGAAGCACTGCCTTGAGAGATCCTGGCTGTCCTCTCTTGTCTAGAAAACAATGCCAGTTTGGTGGGGACAGAAGGAGGTATTTATGCAAAGCCCACAACAAAAAAATAATACAATTATCTAAGCACACAAGAAGCAAAAGAAGGAAGTGTTACTGATTCATTCCATTTTCCTGACAAAGTCTGAACCGTGGTTAAGTGGAGGACAAGCTGAAATTTTCCACTGGGGGGAAGGGGGAAGCTTGTTTAAAGAGAGAAGGGAAAAAAAAATCCCTCAGGTTAGTGTTCAAGTACAGCAACAATAAATTTTACCACAAAAATCTCTGCTAGGCAGACACTCACCCTGCTCACAGCCCAAGGAGCAGTGGAGCTTGCAAAAAAGCTGCTCTTGTTTAACACAAAAATCGTGTAGAAAATAAAAATCAGTAAGAGAATCCCAACCTGTAAACAGGGAACAGACGGCCTCTTGACGTTCCTCCCAGCAATTTGCCCTCCGGTCCCCTGCCTGGGGGGCATCCGAGGAGGGAAAGCAGGCAGTAAGGGCAGAGCTGGCTGGGCTGTGGGCACCAGGAGACGTGACTGCTGCAGGGGACCCTAAACAGCTCGACGGGACTTGCAGCCTGGAGTGATCTTAACTTACTCTGGGCCAGGGATGGAGGCGTCAGTCTAGACCAGGGACTTAAAACCACTTCACCACCACACTTCCCCGAGTTGCACCGTGCACTCTCACACCACAATCGAGGATCAAAGCCAAGCGGTGCAGTAAGTGACTGCAGCACATCCCAGCCCTGGTACCTGCATTGAAGTGAAGGCTTTTGCTTTTGTTCTTAACAGAAAGGGACGTTTCATCTCAGCTGCTCGAGCAAAGATCAAAAACAACTTTTAAAATAAAAGGATGCTGTCGACATAAGCTAAAAAGCCTGTTATCTGTTCCCCGCTTCTCCAAATATCCTGAATTGACTCCCATCAGCTACCACACTGCAGATTTTAGGATCGCTCACACTAGCACAGGTCACGTCCTTGAGACACAACATGCCCTACAGCGTCTATAAATTCTAGCATAACCCACTTCCAAAAGAAAGCATGTCTCCCAAGTCCTGTAACAGAGCCCAACACAAACTCCCACAGATACAAAAGGGCAATGACTTCTGGCAGCCCAGAACAGCAGTTGCTGCCTTTGTATCACATCCCACGTGCCCGCTTTCCCTTTCCACAGAAAATTAAGTCAGTTCTCTGCCGAAACCAAAATGATTAGCTGCACTGTAATAGATGAAGCCCTAGACAAGCAAGCCATCTGCCAAACCTCACGTGCCCAACAACTTCCACCTGCCCTGCGTTTGGAGTGAGGAGGTGAGGTTTCCAGCCCAGAGCTGCCCTCAGTAAGCAAACAGGTTCTAGGTGAGCTGGATATGGAGAGGCGAAAGTCACAGGAAAGCAGTTTGGTAATGCCTCCTGTCAAAAAAGAACGATTGGCTTAACAGACTGTTTTAGCTTCTCTTGATCAGATTTCAGCCTGAGTATCCATTACCACGAGATGCCAGATCTTGGGTTCAACCAACCTGCCCCTCCATTATAAGCAACAGCTGCAAGTACCACAATTCCAATACGTAGTGTGAAACATATGACCAACTTTAAAAGATTTCTTTAATCACAGGAGTAAAGAGACCAGAATTTCACTTATCTCAATAGAGTAGTATATAAGATATTAAATATTCTCAACATAAGGGAAAAAAAATAAAGTACGATGCTGTATTTCATATCCATAACTCTTCTATGAATATACAGATTTATTGCAGGAAGCAATTCACCCTCATGACTTAAGGTGATACATGAGAAAAAGGAGAGGTAAAACTGTCCTGTTAATTCCAGGAAAGTAACATGACAGGAAAAAGCACAAACAACCCTTTAGACAAGAAACAAGAAGCCTAGAACCCTTAAAAACCACTCTATATTTGCAGTTTCCAAACACAGTTAAATTGCAACATTTATACACAAGTTGTTGTCAGCCTTAAACCTCAATTTCCAGACCTCAGCTGCACCTGCAGAGCAGCAAGATGGGCTGAGCACACGATCAAATCCTCCAGCACGACTGCTGAGCCACCACGGCTGAGGCAGAGAATCTGCTTATATATTTTACAAATAACCGGATCCTTCCATAATCCGGGCTCTGAGAAATTTTTATCTCGCCATGAGCTCAGCTATTCTTAAGTCCTTTCTGTGTTTTTTTTCCCCTCTGTGCTGCCTGATACACTGACCAATTTTGTAAAACGGATTGGCTGACGAGAGGTCTGGATTCAGGTCAGACGGAGCTGGCCTTTCGGGTATGCTCTCCCAGATGCTGGTGGAAAAGGGGTCTTAAAACTCCCCTTTTACCCCTACACCCTCAACCCAAATCTGCCCAGGAAAGGCATCTGTTCCTACAGCCTTCTCCTGCAGAGGCCTGGCTATTATGCAGAGTCTGAAACAGCTGCTGCTTCTGGTTCTCTAGGTTCCCAACCCAACCCCAATATATCAGCCAGGACAGACACCGTCACATGGAGGCATCAACTTACCCAAGCTGCTCTCTAGGTCTTGGGTCCTGTAATGGGGAATCTCAGTTTTCACTTGTCTCAGCAAGTCTTCAGACCCTACACCCTCTGCTCGACTCGGTGCACATGCAGCTGCAGCACTGACCGGTTCCAAGTCATAGGAAAAAGAGTATTACAGAAGGGAAAGCTCCGTCACAAATGACACCACCACACACACGAAACGCAAATTCTGCAGAGTAGGAAATTTCAGCACCCCAGGGCAAAAAATGGTGCTCATGCCATCAGACCGACCCTTATCCTGCAAAGTGCTTAGCAATACATTTAAACACTAAGTATATGCCTAAGGAATATATTTAGGTTCACACAATATTCCTCACACAATAGAGTTCAGGCTTGACATGATGCAGTTTGCACGCATCTTAAACCTAGTGATACACAACCTTTTTATGATCCCTTCTCCAGAAATATCATTGCTGTTCTCAGTTATGTGCCTTCAGTTAAACATCCCAATAAATTACATTTAAAAATATTTAGGGCAGATTCTTCCAAAAGCTGTATTGTAGCAAACCTCAGGTCTCAGCCACGCTTGCGTTCAAGGATAGTTACTGTCACACTTTTGCCCTTGCAAGCAACAAAAGAGCTCAGTAATCCAAACATAGGGCTGCGATCACACACTTCCCATGCAACATTTTCTGCTGACTGTATTTCAAGCAAAATGGCAATTTCTTCTTGCACACTGAATATGCAGCAAAACACTGGGTGATAAGAACCGTACCCCAGTCCAAAGTCATCCTTAGCCATTGCCCTTTTCTTCAGCTGTTCTGCATCACTGCTAGCAAAATGTGATCTTCAAACTCTAGCAGCTCTAATCAGCTGAACCTCAGTACTACTCCACAAATCTCTGTGAGGAAGTTGCCTCTACCCATAAAAATTGTGTGAGTGCTCATATTCCAACCCAGAATGTTGCTGACATCCAAAAGGCAACCAGCAGTGTGGAAAGTGAGTCAGTAGCTTCTCAGGAGAAGCAGTTGCAGGTGCAACTACTCTTTCCATTCATTTTCTCTGCACCTCCTCTGGAAATGGGACGAAAACAGCCGTTTATAACTACTTTGCAAAACGCATCAGTTATATTGAGGAACATAAGCTCAACTGGGGCCTATCTGACCTGTTCCAGAAGCAGTACTGGTTTAAATGGCTAACTAGTATAGTTTTGCAAACTAACAGTGTTCAAGAGACACAAGGAACTGACTACAGCTTCTCTTAGGTCTCTGCTATCACTGCCTTCTGACAATCCAGTCCCCTCAGAGCAGATGCAGCCTGAAGTGACTCACTGCAACCAAAGCAAAAGCTTAAAGCAAGGTGGCAATGGTCCATCCCTACTGACTTTGGTGAAGACATCTGGCATTAGATACCCACCATCCCCTATTTAGGGGAGCAGGTCTTAGCTCTTCTCAGTATGATTTTCTAGCCAGAGCACCAAGCTTGCAGGCACACCATTAGGGCATGCTTAGATGATACTTAGAGACAACTGTCCCAAGCTTCTGACATTCCCAAGTCGTTCCCCTTCACTAAGTCAGAGACTTCATGCTTCATGCATGAAAGTGGGTGAAAACTAGATTGTGCAAGAGCTCCGGCCTGAAAGCTCCCCACAGTGCGACCACACGCCAGCAGTTACGTGGTCCGGGAGCTTTCCTCTTTCCTTCCCAGGAAGGGGACGAACACCACAGCCCCACAGGACAGCACACACAGCAGGCTGAAGTCACCTGTCAGTACAGTAAATTCAGTTTATATTTAAAAACTGCAGCTTCCCTGAATTCAAACTAAACACTTAAAAATATTTCCAGTGCCTCTACCTAAGATTAGTCATGTATAGGCAGCAGAGCTACAAAACACAGTCAGGCAAACACCCTTTATGCTACATACACACAGAAAGATATTCTGACGCAAAGAGGTGAATTACGTAGATGAAGTAGAAACTGCAAGGAAGAGAACAGGTGTGGTGATGGAGACAGGACTCATCCCAGGGGTAAAGTCCCGGCTTCTCAAATCGCACTCGCATGTTTAGCCACAATTTTTCTCCCACACAGATGAGAGCCAAGAAGACAGATCCTAGCAGCAACTCACCACCAGTAAACCAAACAACTGACCTTTAAGTCAGCTTTATTTGAAAGCTAGAACTCTACTCCACGTTTTATCGACCTGAAGTTACTGGAAATGACCAAAACCCAAAGGAAAAAAACCCAAAAAACTACTGAAGTTTCAGCTAAAGATGCAGAGTTAGGAAAAGAGAAAATGCAATGGAGAGATCATGCCAACACAACAGCTTTTTCTCTTATTAATGACTGACTCACAGCACACAAGAATTGAAGGAGTTAAAGCCTAATTTATGCCATTTATGTTTTTGCAAGTCACTCAGCTATCATCAGGCAGACGCATCCTGTTGCGTCTGACATTTCCTTGAGCACTTTTGTCTTATTTCTCCATGCTACCACTGTACTGATTAGATCCAACACCCCCACAGAAAAAACAAACAGCTCTGAAAGGCAGAAGCCATGCAGCCATCTTCCTCCCCATCCACAGCTGGTGACATCAGTTCCAGAAAGAATGATTCCTGTCGTTCTTCTGGGAGCATCACACGGACCGATGCCTCCACCCACATCCAGATCCATTAAAGTCCTCCACAGGAGGATGACTCCAGCAGCATCTTCCCTATCAAGATGAGTTGGCTGCTGCCCAAAAAAGGGAGCAAGTACCTGGTAGGTTTTGCTCAAGCAAGACAAAAGCACATTCCCAATAACCTTCTCTGAACCCACAAGGAAAAAAAAGTACCCCCACAACCTCAGAATGGCTTGGGATTGCTCCAGGGAATAGCTTTCCCACAGGCAAAAGGAAATGCTCTCCCTTCAGTTACCCTGAAAAAGTAACTCTCAAAAGCAGCTTCTCTGGCTTTGACCAAGGAAACATTGTTTTTCTTAATAGAGGGGTTAAACCAGTTCCTTTACTCTCAACACAAGGAAGCTTGGAGAAAATAATCAGTCACAGAGTGCTTTACTCACTTGATTTGGGCATTTGCTGAAAGATCTCACAGTTCAAACAGCAGTCTGAATGAGCAAATTCCCACTGCTGAGAGCCTTGCAACATTTTAATTTACCCAACACAAAATGGAGTAAAGGAAGAATTGATCTTCCAGCTACTTGGACCTCTAAGAGCATCAGAACTTCACAGTCCTTTTGATTATGGGAAATTAGGAGCATTTGCTACAAGAATATCATGAAAGGCATAGTCTTCTTCGAGCTTTTATGGAGATGTACAAAATCGTTTAATGCTGCAAGATTATCTCCCTCATAGCTGCATATATTTAGCTCTATCACATCAGAAGTTTGGCTCCTTCAGAGTTGGATAAGCAGCTGAGAACCAAGAAGTAATGTGATTTGAGTCTCACCCCTAATGGATCTTATGACTTATAGGTCTCTAAAGACTAATGATTTTTTCCGAGACTAAATAAATGGAGATTTCACTCAAAGCTTTGTATAAGCAATATCTTAAATGGATTCAGTCTTTAAAAGCATGAACAGCTGAGAAAGAAAGCTAGAGCCAGCGAAAAGGAAAAAAAGCTGGTCCCAATTGCCGCTCGTTCAAAAACATTATCGTGTAATATGTTTACATATATGTTACCCACCCCGAGATACATGAGTAAAGGGAAACGGCAACAGTGAGGTGTTTACCAGTAGACCTTTTATTTCAACATAAAACACCCCACTGGATTTTAAACATAGGTCCCACCCAATGAAAACACATTGAAGGAATTATGTGTTCACTGTTTACATCAGCAATATGAACTTACACAAAAAAATAGATCACTGGCTTCTTAGCCTCACATTAGCAAATGCAATTATCTTTCATTAATTTTACAGAGTGTTCACAGTAGAAATTAAATCATTTCTTCATGTCTGTTTAAGAAAAACTTTACTGTATTAATTATTCATAAATACCAAAGACTGCTACTTATTACTCATCACAAATGTGATTCATTTCAATAATGCCTGAATAATTCGGTCCTATCCTATTAGTCCCAGAACACACTGTACAATTGCCAGCATCAGCAAATCAATCACAAACAATAATCCACACTTGCTCTCTGGTGCCAGCTGGCAAGGAAGAGGAGGAGGAGGAGTAAGACAGAAGCAGCGCTGCCCCCCCACCCCAGTCACCACGCTGCCTTCATCCTCCCATACAGAAACGCCACCCCGCATCTCCTGTCCTGGTCGGCTTTGCTTCCATCCAAGCTGCAGCAAACTCCGACAGGCACCGTTCAGGCGAGCATCTGAGCCCCAAACTGGGAGCAGGGAATTGGGCTCCCGAGGGAGGAAGGCAGCAGCTGGGGATGCTCCATCGCTTCGCTTCCCCGCAGGTTTACATCTGGGTAGGCAGCTGCCCAGCAATGGGAATTAGCCGATGAGAAGGGGAGGGGAAATTAATCCTTACAAGTATGTAAGAAGCCTACAAGGGTAATTCCAAAAAAGGCTGAGAGTCACGAGGGCTGCTTGGCCACAGTAATCCCCGCAGAGCGAAACAAAGCCCAGGCGCCATTTCTGCAGCTGAGTGGTTAAATAAGGAATTACCCAGAGTTTTGCGCCGGCCCAGCTGCTCAGCAAGGACAGAGCTTGGCCAGATTGGACATTACAGGGAGGGGAACAGGGGACTGAAAAGTTACTACGGAAACAAAATACGTTCGAATTTGCCGTAGTTACAGATTTTTGTGCAGTTTCCTCAGTCATTTGAAAAAAAAAAAGCAAAAACAAATGCTACATTAAAACAACAAAAAATCTGTTAAAAGTGCACCAAATTACACTTTTTTTTTTTCCATTATAAAGTCAAGAAATCATCGGTACCTCAATTCTCTCCTCCTCACACTCCATCGGTGCTCACGGGGGGCACAGGGCACACAGACAGTCCCCGCCAGGTCCCGGCCATGGCGGGGTCCAGCCCCACAGCCCTGCGCCCCACACGGCTCCCAGGGCACCCAGAACCCAACAGCGCTGCCCCAAACTCACATCCTCTCAGAAAGATCCATTCCCACATCCCATTTTCAGCCACACATTAATTATTTTGCTTTCTAGCAAGCTATGTGAGCTAATTTGGGCTGATGCCGCACAGAAACGCTGCCTTTATTATTACACTTGTGGAGAAGGTAAATTAATGCAAAGGATTGCACACAGAGGCCTAATCCATTTGAGGTAAATCAATGCATTGCACATTTAAACTGCTCTGCTTTCCTTCAGAAAAGTACATTGAAGTGATTCATTAGGCACTGAACTGTTCACAAAAAACAGACCAATTCTCTTAGGCATGCCAGTGCATCTCTGCTAGTTAAATTTAAAAAGCGATCAAATCCACTAATAAGTCATTTTTGCTGACATTTATATCAGTAGAGAACACGATTCCTGACAATTCAGATTAAATAAACGAGCGACAAATTAATGTCAGTTAATATGCCTTAGTACTGATGTTCAACTTGTTAAACTTTAAAATCTGTCTTTTAATAAAAACAAATAAGCTAGTGGTGATGCCTGACTTCCAGGCAACTTTGATAACCTTTACTAAAAGTTCTAAAGTTATGAAGAGGGATCACAAGGCACAATCTGTGTCTATTTTAATACAGTTGAAGCATGTATTTATAGTTTCATTTTAATATTTATAAATTCCCAGGAAAAAAAAATAGCAGAAATGCACCTTTTCAAGAAAACGTAATCATGTCTTAGCACAAGAAGACTGTGGCCTGGTGCTTGATATTCTGTCTTCTTTAGGGAGGACCAATTTGGCTAACAAATGGCACAAACAGTACAAGGAATAACGCTGTGTCTTGCTTCTTGCTCTACTGCAATCACTGGGTTTTATTTTTGCAAAAATTAACATCTTCTCTCTGCCCACAAGAAAATTCTACATATGTAAAATGAAAGTTTAGGAAACATATACTTTTAAATAACTAAGAGTCAATTTGCACTTTCTTAAAGATTTAGAGGAGAACTGACAAGACTTAATATGGAAAATTACTTTTTTAATCCCTTTAAGATGTCCATTATGCAGTTCAACACTTTATCTGCAAAACCAGCAATATCAATTAAGAGAGCTTTACAAGTCCCATAGTCCAAACTTAAAAGCCCATGAACTCAAGTTTATAGCCAAGACTTCCAAAGTCAGGCCCTGTAATGCAATTAGGTGAAGGAACCAGTTGTACTTATGAAAATAATCCCCTGCCCTTCCCCTTGAAGCCCCTTTTTCGCCTTGCAGGCCAGCCCGCTGCTTCCAACGCCCCAACAGCAGACCCAGCTTCGGTCCCGGGTGCCAGGCAGGGAACTTCAGCTGCCACAGACACACGCTGGCAGGGGGCGAGGGAAAACTCACCAAGTCCCTCATCCTGCAACCACAGCTGCCACCACACTGGAGAGAGCGAGGTCATCAGGAAACCCCATGGATAAACAAAGTGGGATGGAGTTGCTCAGGCCTTGCAGCATCTCTACAAATGCTCCATTACTTCCCCACCCCAGCTTTATAATTGTTGCCGAGTTTTTTCCCCAACGAGTTGCAGTGATGCGCGTTTCAAGGGCGGGCAGGCACCCCCCTGGTGCTCTGGCCAGGGCCCAAGTTACAGCAGGTCAGCCCATCTGCTCACTCACAGCCCCCAGCTCTGCTGGGCCCCTTCTCTCCTCCACACACTGCCAGGCTTCACCCCACAAAGCAGCAGTGTTGAGGGATATCACCCTTGGAAATAGGGTCTGCTCCACCAGCATCCAGAGGTTTTAAATTGTCTACCTCCTGCCAAGCCTTTGTCATCCACAGGAGGCTTGGGGCACTGGGAGACTCTACAGCAGCTCCCCCACCAACAAGGGATTTAGCGCCAATTCACAAGGTTTAACTATTCCCCAAATTCCACCAGTTCAGGTGAAACAAGGGAGCTCATCCCCTGGCACAGCTAGCTACCACCTTTGCTCTTTCAATCCCACCACATTTCCAAGAGAGTGAGGATTAATCTGTTCAGCTGATAGAGCCACACACAGTAAACACTTGCAGTTTGCTGGAAAATGTTTTAATGCGTGTTTTCTTCCTAAGTGTTACCTCAGAGAGTTTAACTGACATGTAGGGCCCAGACAAGAACACCTGTGCATCACCAGAGGCTTCTGTCTGACAGGACAATAACATGGTGCCAGCATCAGGCCTCTCAAAAAGCCAGCAGATACCAGCCCTGGTCCAGCAGGCTTATACCAGCAGAGTAAAATTTCTTTGAATCTTAGACCTTCTGGTTCCAAAGGCAGTTCTGCAAACTTGTTCTCCTCTCAGAGGATGTTTCTCTTCTTTAATGCTAGCTGGGAGGGTCATCAAATACAGACCAACTTTTACCCACAGCCACATCTCTCATCCAATGAGGGTGTGAAGCCGTGACACCACTTAAAAATGTAGGTATCTGTATTTGCTCCCATGTCTCATTACATTTTCAAGTCTAACCCCAAGGCCTTTTCTTTTTACCAACAGTGCCATTGGATTTATTGCTATAGACAAGTTCAGTAGATACTTCCCATAATAATTAGCCAGAGCCGAGTGAAACCTCAGTTCCGTGATGCTCTCACACACAGTTACTTTGGATGCTGCCTCCATTCAGCGTGCCAAAAGCATTGAGGCTTCCACAATCAATCAAGTGACCCAAGTCAGTCACTCATGACTAGGAAAAGGCACATTTCTCCTTTCTCACCGCTGATGCCAAGTGGGCGAGACAACCCCCTCCTTTCTGCCACCACCATGAGCATATTCCACCAATCTCCCAAGCAGCAAATTCAGAGCACTCAAAGCATCAGCCATGCCTGCACCTTTCCCTTCCTTCTTCCAAGATTTTTGGATCCTGCAGTGGTGAGCACCACTGGTGGAACAGGAAACAAGCAGGAAAGGGGACATACAGAACACGTACCCCAATGGGAGAAAAAGAATCCCTCTCCCCACACCCAGAGATTCCTGTTCCTTTAGAGCAAAGTAAGACCAAAGGAGGAGACGGAGGTACATCTAGCTACTTAATATTAAGGAGCCCAGGCCACCACTACAGAGCAATGTAAGTTTCGGTAGCCTACACGCTCATAGACAGGAAAGCACTACTATGTTAAATCCAAACCAAACAAGTATCACAACAGCCATCCTGAGTATTTCTAGTGGTTGAGTGCAGGAATCTGCCCTTCAATCCACCAATTCCAAGAGAAAACTGAGGCAGACAAGCAATGGAATTAAAGGCAGAGAGTGGAGGATGAAAGCCGCAGGAAACTAGGTTCTTCATGAGTATACCTTCCAGGCTGAGCTCATCCGATCATATCACGCTGATGCTGAGTCACCTGAGATCCAGAACAGAGCATCCTCCAGACTAAAAAAGGTGCAACTTCAAACAAAAGGCCCCTATAGAAAAGTCCAGCTAATCAGTAACATGACAAGTAGACTCTCCACACCGCTGAAGGGAAACCTCTGTGCAAAGCAATCACACACAGGTGAAAGCTAAAAAGTTTGCTAGAACAACAACTGTGCATTTGGCTATTCCCAGACAAGGCTACAAGCCCAAAGACAGTAACTGCAGATCACACTGTGCAGCTGCCAAGTAATTCAAACCACTGTTACAGCAGGTCTCACTTTTTAATCAGCTTGATTATAAATGCAGGAATTCCCACCCTTATCAAGCCAAGCTTCACTTGAGGAAATCAACCTCTGCTCCTGACTGAATCCTCCTCCCAAACGGGCCGTGCACTGCCCTAAGTCACTCCACCCTCTCTCAGGATCTGCACATCAGAGGTCCCTTCCCTCCCCACGAGCACTAACCCAGCACATACCATCCAGGACGGTCAGGCTTCCCCCCAAAAACCCCAGCACAGGAACAGCCAGGCTGGCCCCGTGGCTCAGACCCCTCATCCCACACCTACTGCTGCTCTGAAGGAAGCTTCGATCTGTCCAGAAAGTGCTTAGATTAGCATCTGTCACTGGCACTAGGAATAGGCACCAATTAACTAGTTGTCAGCTGAGTGTTGCCAAATCAAGAACACATAATAAAAGACAAGGTGTTATTATGGGCAGGAAGACTTGAAGGGACTATTGTTCATTTAAGAACTTTATCTCTCCCTGTACATTTAGAAGTTGCAGTCCAAATAATTGCTTGTCAAGACATTACTTGAGAGAATAACTGTAGCTATAAAGCATGCTGTGCAATACGGTTATTAAAAATATAACACCATTTTTAACCATTTGAAAGAGTAAACCTCCATCTAACACAAAATCATCACAGCTTCATTTTCATCCCTTCCTCCTGGCTTCAGTCCCAAGTCAAGTCCTAGCAACCTCTGAGAAGTCAGCTATGATGACGCACGTGGTTTGCTGGGCAAGGAACCATCACTCTGAACTCTTGTGTAGGTACACAAAACATTTCTGTTTCAACTCAGAAAAGCATACTTGGGAATCCAACAGGAAAAAACAAACAAAAAAACCCAAAGGCTACAGACAAAAACTAAGCCCACAAAGCCTGGCTTTGCCTTCTGACTCAGGTGGTGGGTTCAGGACAGGACTGTCCCTGTTTTCTAGAGGGCATAACTAACCCTGAGCACACAGGCCTGTCTCTGGGGAAGTAAGGCAATCCCTGACCCACAGCTACAACTCTGCAGGCCAGACCCATCTCTGGGGAAGAGAGAGAAAGATCACCAGAAGCTGTTCAGCAAAAGACAGCACGCATTATGCAATTTTCATTTCTGCTGACAAACAACATATTTACAGGACAGGTAAAATAAACTACGTATCCTGCAAAGCTCAGCAGCATGAAACCAGGAGGCTAACAGACCCACAGGACGAGGAATTAGTTCCCAATGTTTGCAAATGGGCTGTCACAAAAATGAGACAATTAAATTTTAAAGCAGCAAGGAAAACAGAAGAGCAGGAATCGCAATAGCCAAGTCTCATAAAGAGCTGCTTCCTGGGTACAGAGAAATAATGACGCTAACCATTTTTCTACTAGATGGCAGTGTAGTGTCATGCTATATAAAAGAAATTCTAGATGGGAATTGCTTTCTATTTCAAGTGAATCTGTGCTTAGACTTGACTTCAGATAGCATGATATATAGCAGCATCCTCATTGTAAGGGGACCTGCTGTTGTTAGTCTAAGCGCAATAGAAGCGATATCCTAGTTTCTAATTTCCCCACAATGTAAAAAAACACTAAAATTCCGAGCTGCTCTGGTATGAGGTACAGCTGCATGCCCAGCCATGGACAAGCTACTCAGTCTGTTACAACTGAAGGTAGGCTGTCATCAAACAGCTCCAGGAGCCGAAGCAGCAGGTCCTCGCTACTCAGGGGAAAAAGCCAGCTCTGCTTTCCAAAGTCAGAGGCAGCACTCAGGCAGCCACCTAGCTATGGTCAGGAGAGGTCAGCAGCTTCAAAGGAAGGTGCAGGAATGAAGAGAGCAGTGTCACTAAAAGCCAAAGCACAAAATAAGGTTAGGGCTGAAGGACGATGCAAATATTTGCAGGTAACTCAGCCATAAGAGTACAAAGAGTACTTTGCCAGGCCGCCATCCGCATAAGCGAAACTTCAGCCGTAAGCAGACACGG
>NW_009722111.1:0-257 GCF_000703405.1 Apaloderma vittatum | reverse complement strand
GGAGGACTCTCGCCTCTCTGCGAGCCCTGCAAGAGCCGCGCCGGTGGGTCCCCGAGCCCCGGGGCTGCCGGGCCCGTTCCCGTGTCACCGCGCACCAAGGCCACTGCTGCTCAGCACCGGGCTCGGTAACTGCCGGGCTTTCCCCACCGGCACTTACAACGGCGACAGCCTGCGGGACACCACGCTTTGAAAGCGCTTCTCTCGCAGCAGAGCGGGGCTCCGGTTTTGTTTGCTCCGCAGAGCTCCAGGCGCGCTGC
>NW_009722110.1:17822-111974 GCF_000703405.1 Apaloderma vittatum | reverse complement strand
ACAGATACAGCTGAAGCAATAACTGAAGCAACAATACAAAATCTTATAATACTTTAAGATGTTTCCTGCATTGATTTTTAGGAACCTGCTTGAATTTAATAGTGTAAATAAGTCATGAAAAAATGTGTACAACTAAACCATTGAACAACTGGATTTGGGTGTTTTCTTGTTCTGTACCACTTGTTTTTAAAATATCGCTAAATTCTGGCCTTAAAATAGCATTTTCAAAATTATTCACCAGTACTTGGTTAAAAAGGTAGGTATTCATTTGACCTGTGCTTCAACTTCACTCTTCTTATGAATTTCACAGGCAATAGGACGTTCTTTGTTTAATGTTTACTGTAATTTCCTATATAGGAAATTTGAATGTAAATTTCCACACTTAAGAGTGCAATGACAACCTTAAATATTTATACTTCGGTATTTCTCCAAGGTGCAGAGACATCTCAGCTTTTGTGAACTGAACTTTCAGCTTTTGGAGTTGGGCCCATTTATATTTGCGATTGTGCCTGAGTGACCTGGAACCTCCTAACAGAAAACTGAAGTGAATGATCTAGACAGTTTTTCAATGTCTATAGTGATTATGTCAAATTAATGATGGGAATAATCCTAAAAACCTCGATGCAGTTTACCTCCTTGATTTTACTTAACTTTCAGAAGACTGGTCACAACTCAAATAGATACAATTGTCAGGAAGTAAAGATAAAAATCCTGTAGGATTTTTCGTGAAGTTTGTACTATGTTCCTTTGCTGGGTTACATAAACTTGATTAGTCAGCAAAAAAAATATGTATGTAAATATACATGTATAACACAGAGCAGGGAAGTCTTATATTCCTTCTTTCTGCTTTGATCTACTTACTCACTATCTCTGCTTTCATGAAGAAAACGTAATCAGGTATGTTGAAATAAATCACCAACAGAACAAGAATTAATTCCGCTACCAGCTGTGAATGTGATAGAATTCAGTGTCACCGCAGAGCAAATGGAAGGAGTGCTTTGGCCACAATGAGACAATGTCTTCCACAGATATGCTTACAGGCGTGTTTGTGTTATGTGTTGAATAGACATTTATTCTTAGAAGCTTGAATACAGACTTGGATATCTCAGCAACAGTCGCCAGCTAAGCACTGTTTTGTAACTAGTGGTGGAAGCTGCGATGGCCTCCTGAGTTCATAATCTGTCCGTTACTTGCACTTCATACAAATTTTTAGTGCATGAAATGGAGTTAAATGTTTTTTCTAAATATTTACACTTAACATAAAATGAAAGCAAAAGGGGGTTTTTACTACTAGATAGCTGGAGTTTTAATGGAATCAACACAAAGGCTTTGTGTCCTTTCAGCTGTGGCAGCTGCAGTTAATTGCTAACACTTTCCCCAGAGGTGCACTGGCAAAAACACTCATTATGCTGGTGCATCAGCATTGGAGTGTGCTGAAATGGTTGTATTATCTTATGTGCTAGTAAGAAAAAAAAAAACAGGCTAAAAAAGGAAATCAATGCTAATCAAATACACCAAATGTGGAAACGTCACATCACGTAGGGAAGTTAACACTTGGCTTTCAGATTTCTAAGGGAATATCATTATAGAAGAGGTTAAAAAGTAATTTTAAAGTTCTTTATGATTTGAATGGGAGTATGAAATCTGATTCAAGAGCCAGTGGTGGACGCTGAGGGTGCAGAAATATTAACAAGTTTGCAATAAATAGGAAGTGTTACCTTAGAGTTGTTGAGATGTGGAACAACCTCTTTCAAATATAAGCAGTTAAACGGCGATACTCTAAAAAAGGAACCTTGCATATATTTTAACGATTCAACAAAATTTTTAGTTTAAGTTACCACAGTCTAGTTAGGGCTCTGCCCCACCAGAGATGTGTTATAATTGGTTATGCTGGGACGGAAGCTCGTGTGAAGTTCTTGTAGTTATTCTGTTTAGTTCCTGACACCTGGAGAGTGCAATTACTGTCTGGATTCACCACCTTCAAGTCTCTTCCACAAGGGAAAGAATGATGACCATATCTCAAACATTCTGGAATGAAACTGCTATTAATGGAGATTTCTACTGATACCTGCTCGCATCACATCTTTTCTCTTTCTCCCACTGTGCAACTGCACACTCTGCAGTCTTACCAAGGATGAACAGTCCCTAGTGGCTTTTAAAAATGTTTTTTAATAATGCCGAGGACGTTTCAGCCAAAAAAAAAGAAAAGGGATGCCAGTTTTGTTTGTCTGGTATGAATAGGACTTCAGATTGTTTCATGAAATTGGCTTGGGAAAAAGCCAGTCCCAAGGGTAGGAATGTATATGTGGAAACAGAATCGTAGTGGATTGATGGGGTTTATTTCTTTTGTGCGTGTGTCTTCTGAATAGATAGAAAGCCACATGTGTTTTGCCAAAAATAAATTTACTGATGTCTTTAATGAGTGGGCCTGAACAGCTCTTGGGAATGTTGCTGGTAGAATATAGATAGAACAACAAACTCTTGTGCTAGTTAATATATTATTTAAACAAATTTTTTGTGGACTTTTTCCTCTTCCCTTCTAAAAGACCCATTATTCACTTTGAAAAAGTTTAAATATAATTTTGATGCTATTTCTAACATGTTGAATGTTGCTTATCATATGTTTAATACAATCTGTCACAAATTTAGTGGGCTACTGTACAGACTTGAATCTTCATCCAGCTGTTTCTAGCAACCTCTGGGACAAACTGCTTTGCCTTCTTCAGAGTTACAGATTTTAAAACCGTTAAGTGCTCTTAGTCTAAGTGTTGTTTCTCATCTAGGTACTCTGTGATCAAATAATCTCTTAGCATTCTTCCTGGGAATGTAACATACAGAGTAAGTTTGTGAAGGCTGTCATGATTTTTTTTAAAAAAAAAAAAGGTTTTGTAATAAAGGTTGTTCCAGCCCTTTAACACCTAATTCTTTTTCTGAACTCTTCAAATTCCTTCCTAAGTTGTGGACACAAAAAGAGATAATTGTATTTTAGTAATGGTCAGTCTAGTATTGAGTATTAAGCTGCTGCTTAGATTTTCATTGATATTTTTCAGTGCTTCCATTCATAATTCTAAAAATTTTATTAGCCTTTCTGGCCATATTTTTGTATATTATTAAATGATTAGACACCACAACCTAGAGAATGTTGTGTGTTACACTCACAGCATGACTGGTAAGCATATTCTGTTGATATTTTCAACAGTGGACAAAGGTCTCCCTTGATCTTCTGTGCGTGTGTGAGTTTAGAAGAGCAAGGCACCTAGATGCTTGTGACTGAAAAGTGGGCAGAATGACTTGTGTCTAGGGTTCATGTACCCACAGTTGTGTTGATATTAAGTTTCATAGTAAAGAAAGAAAAAAAAATACTCTTTAAGGGGTCTTGGGAGGAGTTATACTTCTCTACTACCCATTTAATATTGTGCCTATATTTCTCATTTCATTATCTGTAGGGAATTTCAAAATGCACTGATTTTTCTTATGCCAAATTTTGGTGTCTCTTGCTTCCTATTTCTTATCTGTGGACTCTTAAAATTACCAATAATGGCTTTTCAATAGTTTTTAAAAGGCGTTGAATTCAAGAGAAAATCATACAAACACCAAATTCAGATATGTGGCTTTTTTGGTTATTTTTTTTTTTGTGTGTGTGTCTCTTAGGGCCTTGACCTGATGAGATTTCTTTAACAAGCAATTTGAGTAACTTTTTTTATCTCTAAACTGGTGCTGCAACCTGGCAGATAGCAGAAACAAAGTGGAAGTATGTATGCCAGTGAGTTTAGCTTGTAGGCTAAAATGTAGGATGAAAGAGTTAGAGCTTTGGTTTAGGAACAGATATTTAAATACATGAATATTTCAAATATGAGGGGAAGGGGCAGGAGATTTTCCCTGTTCACCTGCAGATTGCTATGCAGTGAAGTTGGTTTCTGTTATTTCAGTAGTGAAAGTTAGATGCTTTTCAGGGACTTTTGGGGAGTGTTTTTTTTTTTTCCTGAAAAGTAAGCACTGCTGTCAGCAACATCTGTTTTGTTAGAAGTATAAAATGTTTAAAGCAAAATGAAAATGGGATACGTGGGGAAAACTTAATGCCTAGAAAATAGCTAGGTAAATGGTTTGGAAAAGAAGTTGCTTAAAACTGATCCTCTTCAAATTCACTGAACTGATTACAAATAGACTGCTTAAGTTGAGGAATTTAAGTAATATCATGATACAGTCACTGGAGCGTCTAGTGCCTGAGACCAAGTTAAATTAAATTTGACATCCGAAAAATCATTAGCATGTCTGGATACTAGCACAGTGTGGGCTGTCCAAGACTCTACTCTCTTCTTTGTCACTACTAAATCTAGAGCTGAGTGATGAAAGTGGTAAGGAGGATGAATTTGCTTAAAGGGGAATAAAAAACCAACTCACTTCTGTGTGATGGCTGGTTTTAGGCTGCCAAAAATACCCATAGTTTTGAGTCAGGCAAAAAGTGCTGCTATTTCAGTTCTAGTCTGTATATTCTGAATTTTAGATTTGGCAACTGAACCAAAATCCTGAGTTTTATGATGAGAGCTGTAAAGCTGAGAATTGATTTTAGCTACTGCTTATTCATATTGCATCTTAATTTTGTCTCTGCTGTTCAGTGGTCATAGTGGTGTTCATAGTATGCTGCTTTGGTTCAAGATTTTATGAAAGATGGTTCAAAATTTTGGAAAAGTTAAGTTTTTTAACTTCTTTAAATACATGACTTTCAATAGTAGATTACAGTTGAGTCTGATTAATTTTGTTCTGAAAATTAGAATAAGAAAGTGTTTTAGGAACCCTGGAAAGAGCTGCATGCAGATATTGGGGAAAGAAGAGATGTGATCTCAAGCAACTTTTGCTCAGTTTGGTTCTATTTCAGTCCTAGCGAGCACGTGGGTTTTCGTTTGCTTCCTTGGATGCTGGATCCTCCTGTCACAGTTGTGTCAGTCTGCGCTGCACCTAAGGGCTCTGGTGGAGCAGTACTACAGTAATGGCTGTACAATAAATAGTTTTAGGAAACTGCTGTGAAACACTGTTTATGATTGTGTATGAAATTAGGATTGCTAGTGGTTTTATTAACAGCAACTGCATTTTTAGTTATACTATGGTTTTTTTTTTTTTCTGAAACTGATACTTACACGGGGAAACATGATGTGACTCTTCGCTGTTGTGAGCAGAATTCACTTCTTTTCATTTCCCTGTTCCATGTTACAGAGTTCTACTTACATAATAAGGAAAGAGTCTGAAGCCTTGGGTCCTTAGTTCCTATTCTGGATAGCTGTCTTCATTAATGTGAATTGAGGGGTGCTGTCAAACAGGAGGAGGCTCTGTGCTGTTGTTTTTCTTTAAATTGGATGTCCTTGAGATGTATTACAGTTGAAATACTGTTATGTTTCATCCCCAAATAAAAGTTTGTGCTCTTGAAATTAATAACAGAGTTCCTACTGACAGCTAGAATCTTTTCATAGGAGATGAGAGAGAAACAAGAAAGTGCATTAGCAGATCATAGGATGATTGAGAGAGACAAATTTATTATCTATTCAGCAGGGTATTTCACAAAGAAAGAAGTATAATTGTACAAAGAATTGGTGAGAATTTGTCTTGGGATACTGTGCCTGTCTCTAGTTGCTCAAGATCAAGCAATGTGAATTCAAAGAAGAATGAGTGTGAAGTGCTATTCCTTTGAGGTTAAGAGGGAATATACAGCAGGGAGGATGGGGGGATGGGATGTGAGAGGGATACCTGGGGCGTTAATATGTCACTGATGGGCAAATTACGTTGTGCCTCTTAATGAAGATTAAAAGTGGGAACCTCCTGTAAAAAATACTGTTACACGAGGTCCACCCAGGGCGCATGTGATTTGAATGTTACAACTATGGAAACATGTGAAAACTTGAGCTGGAATTCATTATTATTCACATGAAAGTTTCTGCTCATGAGCCCATGAAGCAAATTCAGCTTTTGCAGATGTTTTTATACTGTTATGTATTTGCATAATGTTTTGAATTAGTAGCTTTTAACCTATTCATTTGATCATGAACTTTGATTTGCTCACTTGCTATTATTTATTTTATGATAGGTAACCAGCTACTTAAGTAATATGCTGTGGGTTTTTTTTTTTACTTGACTGAAAACAGGGAGTGGTTTGAATAGCATTGAGCACAGTCAATAATGAAAACAAATATGTTCACCAAATATTTGAGTGTAGTCAATAACCAGGATTCGTATGTATAGCTATGTGGTTTTGACAATATTAATGTTTTACATAAAAACATTTTTTTTCTCATCATTAATGCAATTAGAATCTTCTTTATAGTTTTTTTTAATTCCATAAATGTTGTACATCTGGATTTATCAAAACAAGTTTTGAGGCTCTTGAATAATTTCAAAGAGAGAACAAGGTCTCAGAGTTCAGTTTCTGTAAATTCTTGAAAATCAGTGGCGTGGAGGTGGCAGGATGCCATAATTAAATACTGCTGGATACCGCTCAAGGCACTACAGTTGTAATTGAGATTCTAAGTTGTTCTGAGACACAGCAATGAGCTCTCTTAAAGGTTACTGCAGAAACGTGCAGCTTGGAACAAACCTTGATCCATGAGGCTCTTTTAGCCTTGCAGGCAGGTAGGGAGTTTTCGAGGGAACAAGAGGAGAGAGCTATTACGAACAGAGGCAGTACAGCTGCAAGGGGTCAGACTGTAAATAGCCATCAGAAGTTAGGACATGCATTTTCAGTCATTTGTCCTGCTAAGGTATGATTTTGGAACTCTTACCTGACAGGTAGCATAAAAACATAGACTGAGGGTTTAATCCTTGTCCAAAAGAGATTTTTTTAAGAGGAGAACAGAAGCAACATATAGACACAGTTTGCGTGTGGTGGAAATAATTAGAAAGTTACAATTAAAGCAGTAAGAGATTTAAATGCAAAGCATAAATGGATGTGAACAGAGTAGAACTGTAAACAAGCTCAGGCTACAAAACAATGTGAACTTATTAATTCCCAGAGGAAATGAAGAAAACTTGTTATTCTCCCATATCTGTTATTTCAAGGAAAATATTTCTGTATATATTCTGCATTAACTTGCAAAGGAAGTGGCTTTACAGTGAATGAGATGCAAAAATGTGATTTGGTAGAACATGGAATAATTTGTTGACTCAGCAGCCTGTTATTGGTCTGCACAGAAAGGGTGCAAATGCAACCAGTACACTTTGTTTGTAACCTTTATTCTTAACTTGAAACAAATTAACTGATTCGGAATAGATCTAAGGTGTTTATTTGCTGGAGGGCGTTTGTAGAGCAACACATCTTACTATGTTTATATATGAATCAGGGAAATATACCTCAGAAGCACAGTGTTCAGCAGATGTCCAGACACTAGTAAAGACTCCAGAAGAAAATTAAGTACTTCTGTGTTTCTGGGTTACTATATAGCTAGGAAAATATTTCTGTTGTGTGTGTACATCCAAATTGAAGTGTTAGCATTCCAGATCTTGCTGCTGTAAATAGGGTTGGTGTGAGCAGCAGTGTTTGCTCTCAGAAGCTGTGCTTGCAGGAAGAGGCTACCGAAGGTTGGACGTGCTTGTCACCAGTCTTGGCCTCTCTTTTCTTCCAGAAAGAAAAGTTCTGAGAATGCTGATACCAAATTAGCCAGAGCCTCCCTCGATGAGGCACAGGAAAAACAGAGAGATGAGTTTTGCCGGTCTGCTGTAATGAGTATAACTCTCTTTTCTGGTAGGGTGTATGCTTCTGTCAGAAAAGCTGCTCTTGTAGCTCTGCTGAAATCTGAGCTCTAAGGGATTTGTTACACCTTTTAAAATGCACGAATTGCTGTGACAGTATGGGGTGCACGTCTGCTACAGAGATACTGGACTGATAGACATTGCTGCTTTTCAACGTGTGGTGGAAATTTTTGTGCCATTTGAAGACTATACTTTCCTGAATTTAAGCTATTAATTCAGCTAATTTTATGCCAATTGTTAGATTTTTTAAAAAATATTTTATTGAACTCTATAACCATATTTAAACATACACAGATATGTTTCCAAATCAAGGCAAGAAGTGTTTTAAGTTGACCTTGGCCCCTTGGTTCTCATAATTCTTCCTTTCTTGTTTGACTTTATAATGGGAGTAAAATTATTGTAACTGCTTTTTCCTACAGCGTAGCTAGTGTGGAAGACTTCATAAACTCTGAAGTCATCAGGAAAGTACCTGCAATTCAGCAGTGACATGCCTGAATGTCTTATCTCTGATTTATCAATCTTTCCGTCTCCTTTTTCCTCTAATTTTTTTTCTATCCGCACAGAAAAATATCTGAGAAACATAAATGTTTTCTTAAGCTAAGCAGATTTCTCACCCACAAAATCTTGAATCAGAGTCCTTGAATTTGATCTGTTTTCTCTGATATAAGCACAGCATAAGTGTTTGAATATGCTGTTGTAGACATCCTTAGAGAAACTTTCAGTGAAAAAATGAAAAGGCATACACATAGCTTTCCTGCATTTTGCTAGCTTTTTAAGAAGTTCTGAGGCTTGGTAATTAAAAAAAACCCCAAAACAAACAACACAACCAACCAACCAACGCCAAAAAAACCCCAACCAAACAAAAAGAAAAACCCCAAAAGTCAAATTAAGCCATAAATAGTAGGTGGGGTTTACACAAAATACGCTAAATGAGCGTTGAAATCCACCAGTTGCAGAATAAAATACGTATCAGGAGGAACTTCAGGTGTATATGACTTGAAAGTAACTCTGTAAACTTGTTATATTTTTCAGCACTTCAGAGAAAGTAATGTAATTTCTTATTGGCAGTGACAGGGAATATTGCAATTAGTGGATGCTTTAATATTATGAAAATAGAGATTTACATGTTTAAATCTTTGTTTTAAAAGAATTTATCTTTGGTTTAAAAGAAAATAATTTCATTGCTTTATTTTCAAGTGTCGGTTGTTTTATCCATTAACTAAGGGGTAGACTCTGCCAGTGCTCCAGTTTTTCCAGTTACTGGCTGGCACATTCACACAGTGCCTTAGGCATTGCAGCGCTCTGTTGCGTGATCTCTGGCTGTTAAGACCTGGAGTGCAGCATGTTCGTGTGTTCCGAGCGCAGTGCCATTTCCTTGCGCGTGGCTCTACGTGTCCGCTTTGACATCTTAAGTTGACAGTGTTTTCAAAGGGAGATTCAGGCTTTCTAGGAAAGTTTAAAAGTGCAGGTATAGATCCACATTTTTAGTAGATTTCTAATACATTATGTTTTGGAACGATTGTTTACCCTTGTATTGTGATATTCACGAAGTATTGTGAATTTTAACATAATGTTTTTAATATGAATGCCGTGGGTTTTGCAAGGATTTTTTTCTTCGCTATAAGTAAGGATCTCTGTATTGTTGTTTGTTGGAAAAAGAGAAGGGGGAGGGGAATGAGAGCAGTTGGACTACTTTGAGGTATTTTTCAATTTCCTAAAATGTTGTATTTACAGTCTTGTATACTTTCTTATATTTAGTTAATAACATGAATTATGTGAAAGCAGCTTTTACTTTTCTGTGTTCCACATTTCCCTAGTGTGAAATGCCAAAGGAGAAGATAAGGGCATGAGGTGAAAAGCCCAAGATTGTAATGGAATGGCTTAGATGTGGAATGACAATATTCTGGAGTGTGGAGTAAACATTCAATAAATGAAAAGGATTATGTTAGTAGTCACTGGGAAGGGAGGAGCTCTTCAGAAGAGTATTAAATAACTCAAGAGAGAATGGTTTAATTTGTGATGGCACCATTCTCCCTAAATCAAATAGCTCTTCCCTAAAAAACAATAGCATTTGCTGTTCAGTATTTTTCCTTTTCTGTAAGAATGCAAATTTAAAAGTACCTTTAAGACTTAAGTTCATTAATTACTGAGTGACAGAAGCAAATTCTAGTATTGTGCAACATTAGTGTTGACTTAAAAAATCCTTGTTTTTATAATAAGAGAAATTCTTATAGATATATTTGTCCGTTCTAACCTCAACATTTTAACAACACCCACTTCAAGGTGTTTATGTAATAAAATATGCATACAGTTTGCAACCCTCCCCTGTTTACTTTTTTGTCATTTCTTCAGCTTCAGTTTCCATGCTGCTGAGGTTTAGTGACATGGTTCTTTCAGATGTATGAGGTCAAACCCATATTCTGCAGAGTCATTCAAAGCTGAAATAATTGCAGTAGGATTGCTCAAATGAGTAAGAGTTGCAGAAGTGACCTCTTTCTTATCCTGAATCAAGTATTGTTTTTTCTTACATTTGTTTACATTTTATTACATACAAATGAGACTAGACTAGTAATTCCTGATCAAGGTGTTAAACTCTTTCTATAGGCCCTGCGTGTGCATTCAAGCATTTATTTTCATCAGCTTTGGGATAATTGGATTTGAATACTATAGGTTAGGAGAACAAGAGGACGCCCCACACATTCATGTGTGTACCTCACCAGGAGTACAGGGACACAGAACTCTTAGCGCAACATTCTTGAATCATTTCTCATGCCCTTAAGCTGATGCTCTTCCAACCTCTGGAAAGCTGTACCTATGGCTGTATGTCCTAGAGACTTTAAAAAGCCCCTAATTTATGAACTGACAAGGAAATTTGTTAGCAGGCAATTAAGTTCTGAAAAACTAATATATGCTCTTCGGTGTGATTTAAATTTCATGTTGCTGCCACATCTGTGCTTAAATGTTAATACACAAAATAGTTGTATTCATGACAGACACCTTGTAAATCCTTTCCTTCCACTTTTTTTCTATTGGACTGTACTTGAGTGATGGTCCTATTTTCCTGAGAGTGAAAACACAGTGAATGTATATACATGTTTGACTTCTGTTATTAAATATATGTATATATAGAAGACAAAAAAATATTTTTGTTCTAGCAGTACTACATGCAAAATAGATTTCTAGTCTAAATATACTGGTAATGTTCTCGATACTTATAACATGTCAAATGCTACAAAATCTGAAAGATCAAATTGCTAATCTGTATGCAGGCTATAGAAATACTTCTACCTAGTTGTTAAAAATCTGCCATCTTACTGATCTTACTACTTGTAACAAGAAACGAAAACCCCCCAAAAAGGAGAAGGCTGAAGTATTTTGAGAACTAGAGTGACTGAAATGTAGTGCTCTTGTGTTAACGCTGCTTATACATTTTAACTGCAACCTGGAAAGAACTATAATATGCATCAGTTAAAGATCAAATCTTAATCTGATTAAGCCGCTCAGGCAGATTTCTCCTTGATTAGCAGAAAAATCCCAAACCAATAACACAATGAGAAGCAAAATTAACAGGTGTTTATGCACGTGCTTGTGGTTTTCCTCATCTTTAATAATTGCATTTATATTTCTAGGTATGGAGAAATACAGTTCTGGTAGATGCTCTCTACAGAAGACGGTTACTCCCTTGAAGTGTGCACCGGGCACAGATCTAAGCCACAAGGATGAAGAAACTGAACCCAAATGACAGAACAGGAGCCTCCCAGGTACTGCAAGACTGAAGCCTACATGTGAATCACGTTCAATGTTTTTGAAACCTCAAATGCATCATTTATATTCTACACCTTATAAGGAATAGCAGGGAAAAAATTGATGTCTCTGTAGGGTCAAATTTTTTTTCCAAAATCTTGGCAGTTATGATGAGTGGGTTGGAAATGGCAAAATTCTGTCAGGCTTCCTCAGAGTCCTTTTGTTAGCAAATCTAGGCTTTTGTGATCCGCAGCCTAACTGTCATCTCCGTTGTCTTTGAGGTTTGCACTCATTAACTGCACTTCATGAAGTTAATGTGTTAGGTCCTGGGAAAGCTTGTAAAGACAGCCTCAAAGCATAAGCTTCGAATCTTGTAACTCTTGTTAGGCTGAGGAGGGGTGGATTTTGAAGTTTCATTTGAGCTAAGACTTTCTGCATGAATATTTATTTTCCTTGAGGACAGCATAGGTTCTTCAGTGATGACTGAACTACATATATGAAACTGTGCAAAATGTTAAAGCATGTGAAGAAGAGCAGCTCTCATGGGGAGGAGTTCTTGGAAGAAAAACATTTTTCTTCCAAAGAGGTATCTCTGGCTTATTGCAGATAACTTTCCTTTGACAATCCATAAAGGATCTTTATGCATCGGAGGATGCTGAGATTCTGTCAATACACAAGTGATTATATTGCGTTTATTTAGACTGAAATGGAGATGGGAGGCAGAAAGCCCTTATCAAGGGCTTCACAGAGAAGCATGCAGGACCATTCTCAATAATGTTAAAAGATTGTATGCTCCTTAGTGACATCACCTATGGAAGCAGTGACTTGGTTTTATTTTCCATCATTCATACAGAAAAAGCTCATTAAAAATGACAGACAAGTTAAAAGGTGGAAATCTCAGCACCTGACAAGTAATTTGCCTGCTATTGATTTGTGTATATGGCACATTTGGGCTACAGTCTTTGGTTGCTTATGCTGTTACCATATACTCTATGGTGGTAAAATGAACATTCCTATAAAAAGTCTTGAGTTTATAGCTCCAAGTAATAAATAATTTTGTTGCATTGGTAATAGACCATTATGCTCTGCATAGGTTAGCTTATACCAGCTCTCGTTCCTTGGCAGAGCATTCGATTGTATAAATCTTCCTGCTGTATCACTGCAATATTGAATTGCAAATTGACTTGAGTTCAAAATACATCTCATTCAGGTCCCTGTTTCTCTAGGACTGTGTCTTCTGCTTAGATGTCTTCTAGTTCTCTGGCAAGCCCAACTGTCATATCATTTTGGTGCTAATTGGTGTAGGGTACTGCTATGGGAGCTGACAGCTATCCAGCTCTCCAGGCTGTAAAATGTTTGGCTTCAACCCTTTCTTAGTTGTTGGTTTTCTTGTTTAGTGTTTTGTGGAGCTCTGCATCTGTTTTGTTGAAATTTGAGAAGAAATAGTTGCTCACATGGTTTAGGGAATCGGAAGTGGCTGTGGTAAATATGAAGAACATGTCAAAATCGGTATATAGTCATTGCTTAGACTTAATTCTCATTTAATTTAGGACTTGTCCTTAAGAACCTGAATTCTATTTAATAACAAATACAAGTTGTGTTATAAGTCAGAAAAGCTGGTGATGTTTTTACTGAGAGACTAAGTTTAGGCAGTTTAAAAGAGCTTATAGTTTTTTCATTAACCATCAAAACTACGTGTTCCGAGAAAAAACAACTGTAGTAACCTTTTAGGTGGAAAAAAGGCTAAAGCTGTCTTTGCCAAACCAGCAGAGTGGCTGATCTGAATTGCTGCCCGACTTGGCTTTCCACATATTTAATGTGATTGGTTTGTACCTAGTGATAATGTAATCAGTGCTAAGTAAGTTAAGAAAGGAGACAGCTGCTACTATGTGCAGCTGTGATCTGAAATCGCAAATTTTTATTTTAATGACCCTTTAAAATAGTTTCCTTAGTCCAGAAGTCTGGCTTGCAATTCAGTCATTCTAATCAAGGAATAAGATAATATCAATCAAATGAAGACTTGGACTCTCCAACTGACTTACTAGTAAAAATTTGAAGATTGGATTTAGTTCTGGGCTCACTAATACTGAAACCTAGTCTAGTAGCTAAGCAGATAGCTTTCAGCTGGCTGCTCTTTGAAACAATTTGCACGTTCTTCTTCAACATAAACCAGTAGCAGTGCTCTAATTTACACCTCTATTCCTTTCTGAGGTGATGGCTAGGTTATGTTGGATTCTGAAGCAAGAGATCTTTGAGACAATACAGAGGTAAAATATTTAACTTTTTAAGAAAAAATTTCATGAATCTTCTCTATGTTAGTGATCCTGCATTTCAGCTCTTGAGATCTCACTATACAGATTTCATAACCAAGTTAGTTAAAGTGTTTGGGTTTGGAGATTATTTGGATAGAACAAAGTGTTCATTTGATCTGTATAGATCAACAAGGCAGTATGAATTATCCTGTGAATCCTAATCATTTTATTTTTATAAAAATTAAAAACTGGATTCCTGTAAGTGTAATTTACTTTCATAGATATTTAATTAGTTTAGGAAAACTGGTACATTGGAAATAAACTACTTTCATAAGTGGTACAAGGAGGGGAGAATGTTTCCCAAGCATAAAGATTCACAGAGTCTCACAGAGATGCTGGTGCCAGATATGTTTGTCTGAGCCAAGCACAGCTCAAATTCATAACGAGAGCTTTCCAAGCTGCTCAACCTACTCCTTTTCACATCCATTTGACATTTTTCTGGCTTGACTGTGTTCTTGCTTGCAAGTGCAGTCTTTAAAATCGGCAGTCTTGCAACGCTGGGGAAGTAAACCTCATGCCTGCGAAGTTAGAATTAAAAAAAGTTCACGTGTTCTGTTCTAAAATAGAAACCGATGTGTACAAGATCATGCAGCTGAACATACAAATGTTGTTAAAGAAATAAGATTTCTTTTCCCTCCTCTCTCTATATGAGAAAATACATTCATGCATCTGCTCACACTCTTGTTAAATATCTTCTGGTTCTCTTTAATGCCACTCTCCCTCCATTCTTTTTTTTTTAATCATTTTTTTTAAGTAGAAACCTAACAAATCTCTTGATAAGTTCCTCTCTCTGAAGAGTAATTTATTTGTTTAGTATTAGATTCTCCTATTCACACAGGATGAATACAAGGCACAGGCACAAAATGAGCTGTAAAATCTTGACCTTTCTGAAATCAGTGGAAATTTTGCCAGTGAACAATGGGACCAGGTTTTCAACCAAGACATTTGCACAAATTTAAATCACACCTAGAACTCGTGCAGATTTTGCTTTTTAACATTAACCCTAAATGAGTCTAAATGGTGCCATGAACAATATTCAAGTGTTTTATCTCTGATCTGTTTTGCAGACAGATATTGACAAAAAAGCATCTTCAGGGATGCTTGGGAAGTGCATGTAATAACTGTGGTTAAGCTATTTAACATAAATGAATGAGTTTTTCAACGGTGTTGCTGTAGATAGTATGTTAGAATACAAGCTTGGGCTTGAGCTACTGAGTATGAAGCTTGAGTTAAAAGATGTTATATATCTATAAAGTAACTCACATGTTCAAGAACTACTTAGTGTGACGCTACTGTATTTTCACAGTACCTGTAGTTTCTTCCAAATAGGCAGTAAAGGTTCTTTAGTATGGGAGTTGGCCTTCCTGCCAGCCTTAATTATCTGGGAATATTGAGACCAGTTCTAGATCATTATTTTTAAAACTGAGGTTAGATGAAAGAGGAATTTTGTAATTATTGGGGAATTCTCAAAACATACTTCTTTAGACAATTAAAATGCTGCCATTTCACTCTTGCTAACCTGAGTAAGCTCTGACTAAATAACAAAATGTACTGTTTAATGAGCTTTGTAATTACTTCTGATTTGGGGCTTGTTCACCAGATGACTGAACTAGAGCTGACTTAGTTCCTTTTTACTCCAAAGTTTATGGTGGAAGCTTGCTGTTTTCTGACCGTTTTTGCTGATTAAACTGTTAAAGTATTGAATTTGATTTACTTCTTAACTCTAAACGAGGGTTTCTTGATGTAAATAATTTGTCTAGACTCAATGCCTCTGAAATACTCCTCCACTAAACTCAGTCCCTCAGGCTTTCTGTCATGTGTCTATGCTTGCAATATCAGACACCAAAGCTGGAAGTATGGCACTTTCACTCTTCAAAGAAGTGTTATGTTCTCTGTTAGAAACAGCCCTAAATAAATCCATACCATCATTCTAACAAAATAGGACAGAGGTGGGGGGACTACTTTAATGACTACTTGGGTTCAATGCAACTCATTAGGACACTTATCTAACTTGGATGTATTTGATTTGTAAATGTTGCCTAAAACTAGCTTCCATAGAAGTCTTAAAAGGCTGTTTCAGTGACTTTTCCAAGACTTGATCATTGGTGCTGGGAGAAGTAGTCACCTGTAAAATTCCTAGGACCTTCTTTTCAAAAGCAGTCCTATATAACCTGCTTTCTCTGAACAGATTTATTGTTGAAGCTTACTTTAAGGCAGCTGTAAATTCCAGTGATCCTTAGCTTGTCTGGATAAATGACTAGGGAATAAAAACCAGAGCCTCTGGTCTGCATCTCCCTGATACATGCAGCAGTCTAGTGATTCTCACACTTTATTGTGCCATGCTCCGGTTTCCCTGTTACCTGTTAACCATGGTCATCAGTGTTGTCTGCTTTCTTAGTTTCATCTTGGTATAGTAGCACAAGTGAGCAGTTGATCTGGAAAGATGAAGCATTCATAACCTCAGTAGATGACCCAGCTGGTTTCCTTCTCCCACTACAAGTCCCATTCACTCAGCTAACTCCTGCACAACTTCTTGACAGTAGAGTCTTGTTAATATGGGGTCTTATTCATCTTTTTTTAGAGCCATACCCTTTTTAGGATTTTTTTTTTTTGATCAGTACAGGAAATCAGTAACTGTAGGCTCCTAAGACAGGACCTCAAATATAGGAACAGGTGAAAACAGTAAGAGACAAAGCTATCACCCTATTATATGTTGCACTTTTAATTAATGGTTTAAAAACAAAGCTACTGAAGTGAGTAATTTACATTTAGATATCAGATTAGACTTCAAAAATCAATAGAAAGTGTTTTTCTGTATTAAAGATTGATTACTTTCCTCTGGCATTTGCAAAGAGGAAAAGATTTAGTAAAATTTTTAACTGAGAAGAATGAGAAGTAATGCAGATCTGAACATGAATCCTGAGTTTGAAACTACGTCGTCCTTCATGTAACGCTGGAGAAGTTTTTAACTTGTGATGAATTAGTGGAGTTTCTGTGTTCCACTCCAAACTCAGTACAACTCAAAAATGAATGAATGCAAGAAAAAATGAAAGAGGTGTTTGTATGCAGCATAGTGTTAAAAAGAACCCCTACATTTTATAAAGCTTGATGGCATCTCTTGACTTTATACCTTGGTGACTATGTAGGACTTCTGTTGAATGTCTGGGGGAAAAAAGTTCTGGTGATTAAATGAACATCACAATATACAGATTATCAGTCTAGCAAGCTTTACTCTTGATTTTTTATTTTCTGAAGATTACAGAACTTTTCCAAATTATCTTCTTGATTTCTAAACTAAATTAAGTATTTCCTGTTACTGATTTCTATTCTTGATTTGAAAGACGAGTAAAAATAATGTGGAAGAGCTTTTGTCTAGTTATGCTAGCACTCAGTATAGACTGTCTCGCTCTAGCTCTTCGGATTTGAAAATGAAAGAGAAATAGTACTGAATTCAGTTATTAAATAATATAGTCATCAAAAGTCCATGCAGAATGGTTAAATCTGTGGTAGTTTTTTTGCATGTAACTCCTATTTACTATAACTCTTGTAAAACAATCTGTAGTGAGGACTCGGGAATCTATAATGATAGGAACATATTATTTTGAAAGGTTTGATATTGAATTCTAAAACTAGGATTTTCAGGTGTAGTAATTCAGCTTAGCTCTAATGACAGTAACAGATTTTCTGCTTCTTCTAAAGATTTAACCACTGTACTTGAGGCTATGATATATTTTGGATGCAAGTGTGGTTTTCTTACTGCAATCAATGTATTTCAGCATGCTGAAAAGTGGAATTAGTCATGGAAATATTCAGTTTAGGGCTAAAGATTTTGGTGTTATCTGCTTTAGTACAAATGAAAAAATATGCTGCAGCTTTCATAGCCTGGAGTGGGCTGCTAGGATCTGCTGCAGCAAGAGGTGAGTGTGTCATGGAGGCTGCGAAGTCCTCGGCGCTTCCAAACGAGTCCCAGAATAATTGCTGCGACAGGAATCCTTGGGTGAATGTTATTGTATTGTGAGTTTCGGAGTGAGCACTGCATGAATTACAGAAGGATTTTTTCCTTGTGTTTACAGGGAAGATTGTGCATGTCAGTTATGCAAACCATTTATCATCATAAGATCTGAGACAGTGCTGGCTTCACTTAAAGACAGATAAAACTTTGTGGCCCAATACAGTGATACACGTGGTTATAAAATGGCCTTTTGTTTACCCGTTGATTTTGTTCTGCAAACCTGTCTGTTTAGCCAGGTCTCTGTATGGAATATAGTGGCTGAAGTACTTCTTAGGGATCACGTATACCAGGTTGTGATAGATTACTGAATATGTAAATAGTGTTAAGGGTGTTTAATGCATGGATTTCCTTTGTAATTCTTCCACTGCTAAGGCTGTGGCAGATTCCATTTGTCTTTTTCACTGTGTGTAGATTGCAAGTATGAGAAATCTTTGTGTCTTACTAGAACTGAACATTATAAGCAGTATGAATAGTTGTCTTACTTTGTTTTGTTTGTATAACAACCTTCTGGCATCAACTTCTATGTGTTTTTTTAATATTTATTTTTAGGGTTGAATCTAATAATAGCAAACTAATAAATGCATTCCAAAGCCAGAATAGCAATACAGTAGATCAAAATCTTTCCCCCCATCAAATTTATACAAAGTAGTGAAACATTTATGTTATCTGCTGGCTACTATTTGGAATATATCAACTTGTTTTTTCTAAAGAATTACTGATTCCTTAACCAAAGTAGAAAAATATAAACTCTGAGAGAGATAATGTTCTGAGATTAGTAGTTCATATGTCTTTTTGTACAATCTTTCAAGTCCAAAGGTATTACTCTTTCAGTATAATATGGTGTAAAACTACAGAAAGCTTGTGATACGGAATCCAGTATGGAAATTAGCACAACAAAATTAAAGCAGTGTGGATTTCAGTACAGGTCAGATCAGTGTTCCAAGCACACTAAATCTTCCCAGCATCCTGGGGTTAGGATACAAATTGTAATGAGATCTACTTGTGTGGAACTGCTAGGATGAAAACCAAAGCCTGTGAGACTTTAATTATGGAAGCTGGCAAACTGTGAGATCAGAAATTAGCAACTGTGACTCCCCAGGATGCTGGGAATGGCTTAGAAAAACATGTTCTGGAAATACTTCAATATTCTGTGTCTTACTTACAAACAGCTTCTTTGAATCTGAAGAAGTTTATGTATGGAAGTGCTGAACCAAAGCACATGGAGACACTGCACCTAAACTCTTTGTTCTGTTACTTTACGTAAAGTTAGAATGTTCTCGTGGGCTTTTTGAGCAGTCTCAAAGAAATATGGTACCATGAGTCCCATGCTGTATGACTTTGGCGTTCGCGTCTGATGGTGCTTAATCTCTGAGGCAGAGAGGCCAAATAAGAGAGCTGCTTGTCAAGGGAAGCCAGAAATGAAGTGAACATCTCATCTCCAGTACGGTACTGGAGTTCATAGATACTTTTTTTGTGAGCCAAAGCCAATTTATTCCAAAGCACCAAAACCAATTCTGACTCTTCCAGACAAGTGTTACCTGGTGGCTGCCAGTCCATTCCAGTTTGTTCAGATGGATGTTAATTATTTATGTGCTACCTGTGGGTCATCTTGCTTTTCTCAATGGTTGCAGGCTGCCTGCTGCTGTCTTCGTTCGTACGCAACTGGGTACAGCTAGGGCAGGCAGTCACCACAAAATACTTCCCCCAGATCAAACTCTCTCAAGGTATGTTTGAGTACATAGCAAACGGAACAAAAGCACAGAGAGGCCTTCATTTTGCAAAACCATATTTCCAAAATACTGGAAGAGGGGAGACCATCTCTTTGAATGCCGTCACAGGGTGATGCCCACCCGTAAGCACTGCTCAGACCAGTGACACCTTGTTTACGTTTGCTCAGCTCTCACTGAGCTGAGGAAAGAAGCAAAGCACAGGTAATTTGTACAGCGAATGCTTACCTGGCAGGCATCTCTTCTGCTGTAATGTTTTAGGTAAACGTGGCAAAGAAGGCCAGATGAACTTGTGACAACTTTGTGTCTTTTGTAATGCATTTGCGGCAGGAATTCAAAATGCAGTAATAAGTGGAGTGCTGACTGGGTCTAGGTAGGCACAGCACCAGAAACTGGCTAATCCTGGATGGAACTAATATCACAGACATGTGGCAGCCACCTAAGCTAGAACGCCCAAGCCTATGCACTTGACACAGCACATGTCTGAGCCAGGTGATGCGAGTGCCATGCATGGGTCTGGGCCACCAACACAGACACAGGTTCAAGGTGGGTCAGGAGTATCTGGTTCCCATTACTGGTAGTGAATAGAATGCTGGTTTAAACTGGGCTGAAGGGGCAGGAACCTTCGTTGTTGTTACAGTGTGCGTGTGTATATGTCAAAGAGTAGAAATTTAAGACTAGAAATGATTATCTACTCTCACACCTGTCTTCGTTAATAATAACATTAATAGAGTAATAGTACTAGTAGTGTACTAATTGTTTCATTAATACTTGTGATTTGACTCTCTAGATTTGCTCGTTGTGTACATTTCTTAAGATATATATCTTAAGGTACACTTTCAGTATAACCATATGCTATTTGTATTTTTTGTCTGAAAAGTGTTACTGTAAGCAGGACATTGGGCCAGATGACCTTCAGAAGTCTCTTTCAACATGAATTACTGTGTTGTGTTTTTTTTTGGTAGAATTTTTCTTTGACTTATGTATGCTCATTCAAACTTTTGCTCAAATTGTATGTACGTTTTCCAAATAGACCTCATGGAAAGGGTTTGCTTTATGAAGACTTTTGAGAGAAAAGAGCATTAATGGAAATGACCATGAAATGGTTTTAGAAGATCAATTTTTGCTATGTTTTTTGACAAACTTTTTACTGCAACTAGTGTGAACAACTATGGTTGCTTCTAGTAACTTCTAAGGCCTTAGGCTAAGCTCTGGTAGCGTCACTTTGAGAGACTCCTTTTGACCTCAAAGACTAAAACACCTGTGAAGAAAAAAAAATGTAACTTGATCTTTAGTTTTATACTCATTAACCAAGAGTGAATCCTCCCAAAGCAATTTATGAGAGATAATGAAACAACTTAATTTGCCATCAAGATGCTTTAATTTGCATTCTTCTCAGTTGTGTTCAGTCTCAATAAAATTGGATCATTATTTATCTCCAATTTTAATTCCTAAGCTAAATTGTTTACCAGAATGAATTTTTACTGTCTCTCTCTCCAACAACAATCTACTAAGCACAGCGTAAAGACTGAGAATAAATCAAAGGCAAATTGAGGCTCTTGCTGACTTACTGAACTTGTAATTTCTTCATATAGCTCTTTGTTTGCAAGGCAAAGAGACTCAATTATTTGCAGTTAATTGTACGCCACTGGAAGAATTTAACCTCTTATAAATCCCAAAGTGGGAAGACACAGTGCAGCGAGAGCTCAGACTTGGTATGAGACTTGACTCATTCAGGTGGGTTGTACATCATAATCCTAAATCGGCTTCAGAAGCGAGGAGAGCAGAGATTGCTCAGTCAGCTGGTCTGAGAGGGCAAAACCAGTGGATTCTGTGAGGGCTATGGGAGGTGGGAGGGAGTAGGTTCTCTCCCGTCCCTGTGCTCATCCTGTCCTAGGCAGCTGCGTGCTTTGTCTAAGCCAAAGTCCAGCCAGATCTGTGCTTGCATCTCAGTGTTATTCGGCTGTCTGATTGCAGATTTCTGTCTAAATTCTTTTTGCTGTATACTTGAATAGGTAGAACTGTATCTGGCGAGGAATATGTAGGCTGCTTTTGCAATCTATTGCTACTGTGTGATTATGGCTATGAGGTAATAAACTTACATCGAAATGCAGGGAACTGCCCTTTCAAAAAAGATTTTTTAGGTATGTAATAGCAACTATACAGCTTTTCTCCACTGATAGTGAATATGATACAAGGAAAAAGGGTTTCTGGTGTGTGATTCTAGCATGTAAAATACTGGTTTGATGTAAATCATTGCTGTAGGCTTCTTGAGCTCAATGCAGGTGTGTTTATTGAGAAATATGTCTAGCATGGTTGCGTAATTAAAGTAAGTTGGAGTATTAAATTCTAGTGGTTGCAGTGTTCAAAATGGAGAACCCTTGCCTTCTTACTTATTTATGAAAAAACAAACAAACAAACCAACACCATCACCAGAAAACCCTTTTCTAGTTCAGTTAAAGTAGTAAATGGGTTAACATTCTGAAAACAGTGAATATGAGAGTCAGAGTAGAGTGTTTTACATATCTGCAGTAGATTTACTATTCATAAAGCTGGAATTCCTAGAATACAGCAGTAAAGGAGTCACTGCATTTGAGATTACACATATCAAATAGCAACCGCAAGGTAAAATGCAGGATGATAAAATGCTGAAGACTGCAGAGGTAATAGGAACTGTGTTGCGTTTCTTGACTGCCCAAGACAACTGTTGCTCCACAATAAAACGCGTTTATGAAAAGACGATGTGGGAGGGAAGGTCGGGAACTCTCTGGGGTTAGAAGATTATTCCTGAAGGACTGTATTGCTTTTTATGATTGACAGATTAGACTGCAGGAGCCATAAGGTGATATGATACTGCTATTTTAGTTACAGTGAACTATCCTTTTAGAAAGATTGGTGCAGCGAATAACTGTAGATAAATGGCAAGTGATGTTTTATCATAGTAAAATTTATATGCTGTGCATAACTGCCTTATTTTCACTAGTCAGGCAATATACTGTATTTTAGTACAGTATTAGCCCTAAGGAAAAATAAACAGATTTGTCTGCAGATTAGAGTAAATATATTAGTGATCCATGTGGCAACAAACCTGCATTACTGAAAATACACATTCTGCTGTTACTATATTAAATCTTAAAACTTATTAAAAATAAAAGATAGATTGAATATTAAAAAAAATGCTAGAAATAGATATGAAACATAATCTGCAAGTTTTATAATAAAATCTCATTTTACATTATTTTACAATTAGCTATTCTGTACGGTTGCTTTGTCTTCCTCATGTCTCTCACTATTAATCCTCCTCTAGTCAGGATGTATTTGAAGAAAAAAGTAAACCACTGGAAAAAAAACCTGTTTCAAGCCTGGAGAGAATGGAGATGTTGAAAATTTAACTTCATTCTGTATACATCACTTTTGTATTTGACAGGTGGACCGAGAGACAGCAAAGAACTCTAGAAGGCTTTTAATCAGGCATAGATGAGAAACTGAAACTTAGAGCACAAGCTCAGCGTGAGCGATGTTTCTTGCTCTGGATGGGCAAATCAAGTAAAGTGTTTACATTGTAGATTTTTGTCCCCTTGGAATCTTCTCTCTCTAAAGTCACTTAAAATTGGTATAGTCGATGAAGGAGTACAGAGAGATGATCCCAAAGGATGATTCATATTAAGCAAAACTTGAGCAAGATGAAAGAAATGGGTTCTTATGCTAAATATGAATCAGGGAATTGATTATGCTTTTATTGCTTTAATTCAGGTGTCGAGTACAGCATTTATGATAAATGCTTGGTCATAAATTCCTTCTTTTAATCCCCACTTAATTGAGCAGAATTTCGGTTGAGTTTTACAAGTGGTGTTTGAAAGAGAGGTCGTTGCCCAGCAAATCAGAGATTCATTAATGTTAATTTTTGAGATTGATGTATTGCAGAAGTAGTAAGAATGAGAATAGTTGAAATGAATCTTACAGGGAAGGGAGTTTCAGTGGAAGGGTATGAGGACAAATTATTTGATCTCGGTAGCAGGTAAAGCAGAATATAATTTAAAACATTTTTGATCAAACTAGTGCTGTCCAAAAATACAGTCAGCCTGATCATCCATTTCAAAACAAAAACCTGTCAGGACGGCTCCCTAGGTGAAACTTAGAGGGGTGAATTCTCCTCAAGCTAGAGGGCATTAAGAATTCTTTGTGAGATATCACAGCCCTCTTAACTGTTCACAGAGAGTTTTGTGCCTAGCCCTAAAACCCCTTTCTTTCTAGCCTGAACCTTCCATCCAATTAGTGAAAAAAATTTTGCAAAGGGCTATTCAGGAGGCTTCAGGGAAGACTCTGAACCAAGACTAAATGACTCATCTGCACGTGTTATTAAACACTGTGGTTTCTGAGGTCCATTTGTAAGCAAATAATTAAAAATGTTATTTGGTTTTTTTCTGTTAGTGAGAACCTCTATTTAAATCTGCAACCTTTATATTTTTATCTTTGGCTCTTGAATTTAAAGGTACTCAATTTCATGATATTTTCAGTCACATTTTTTCCACTTTGCATTTAGTTATTTACAGCAGAAGTCATCAGTGTTCTGTGGATATGTATATAGCTTTTAGCTTTTGACCTTTAACATGAGTTGGAAAACGAGAAAAGCATTTTGAAGATTACTATTCAACAAATTCTTGAGATGCTTGTCTTTTGACATATTTAGCTTTTCATTTCTGTACTTTAACCAAAACCGTTTATTTTTTCCTGTCCAATATTCAGATTGCATCTAAAGTTTAATGTAACAGAGGTGCTGTGTATAGGCAGTGAAAAATATGCATAGTTATACACACGCACAGAGATTCTGTGAGTATATACCTTGGCAGATAGTATTCATATCAGTAGATCTTTCATGCAACACAGGCTTTGTTAAAAGAATTTGAAATTCCACAGAGAATAGTTACTGTTAAGCAATTACTTCCGTGAGCATGAAGGACACTTGGCTTTATCTCATCCTCATACCTTTTCTTGGAGAGGCAAAACGATTATCTCATAACTACCTGACTTGCATTGTCATATCTTATTACTTGACAAATTTAACAACATGTAGGGCAAATATACTACAGAGCCATAGCTCTCAATGTTAATTAGACATAGATGAGGAAGAGAACGTTTTAACGCTGGAAGAATTTGTGTCGCAGAAGGAAAGTGCCATTTCACAAAAGTGGCATATTTCTTATTTGGGAAGCATTTGTAAAATTTTAGTGTCACAGAAAGAAATGTTGACTTTTCACTGGCTTTGTGCAGGCATTTACATTTCCTCCAGCTCCTTAAATTATCTAATAATCATTTCCCTGGCAAGATCTGTTTTTATACTTCACTGCAACTGCCTCTGGTAATGATTAGGTACTTTCACAGTAGTGATATACGCAGCAAGAGCTATTACTGTGTGACTAGTTCAGCCACAGAGAAAATGAATGTATGCGAGTATACTACTGTGCATTTTTTACCTATGATCATCATCCATCTGAAAGATACCTCAACAAGGTACCAGATTAAAAGTATTGGGCCTAGAGTTTTTTTGTTATTCAAAGAAAAAAGTTATTTCTAGTTAGTGATCCAGATCACCTAACATTCACCTTTATTTCAAGAATTGTCTATATAATATTTCTTGAATCTTTTATTATTATGTGTATTTTTCAGGACTTCCTTTTCAAATGAAATAGATATGTCTAAGTAATCTGATCAAAAGAATTGGATTTGAAATCAAGAAATTACTGGTTTTGTTAATATTTTTTTTTATTTTTTATTTTTTTTAAATTGTGGCTAATATCCTAACCCAAGATTTTTTTTGAGTGAATGATGTATTTTTTGGTATGTGGTTTGAGTAAGATTGTTACTCATCTCGTATTTGTTATATGGATATTCCATGTCCTGATTCCATTCCATATCCTTATATGCTTTCTGTTGCCAAGAACAGACCTCAGCCTGGGTGACTGCAAGAAAGACATTCCCGTGTTGCAGGTTGCTAAGCACAGAGTTGTATGAGAAACATGACAGTTAATGTGACAGTTCAGAGCTCAGTTGGTTAAGACTTAAGCAGGTGATTAACAGGAAACAGATGTTTGAGTCACTTGTTGAACAGAAGCTGTCAATGAGCAGTAGATGACATTCTTAATTTTATAGAATCCAGAATGCTTCCATAAAATAGGGATTCAGTCATGTAATACTTTTTTTTTAACCCTAAAGCTTCTTTTGAAGCTGGAACTACCAGTATGATTGTGTATATATTTACAGAAACTACAGAGCCATGTTCTACATGTTATCCTAATTCTTATTTGATAAAATCAGAAATAACCTTAACAGCAAAGTCAAGAACTGAAGTTCACACTTTCTTAAATGCCCTTTCTGCTTAGCTGCAGTCATAGTCTCTCCCCATTCTCTTTTCATCACTTCACCTTGTGGCCTTCACAGAAGAACTGTTGGGCAGTCCAGGCAGTTTATAGTTTGTTAGCTATAAGGAAGGAGACTGTGGACTTAAAATTTAGAATTGTTTCAGCAGTCATCCATGAAGTTAAACAAAGTTGTCTTTTATATAAAAGATGCAGCCTTCTTAAATGAGTAGAAGATATACATTTCCTGACTGTTGTGAAACTACTAGTAAGGCACTCCTGCTATTCACTTGTGAGTGTATCTTGCAGTATACCAACATAATTAATTTTCATTATCAAGACTTTAAAATAGAGGAATGCTTGCATAATTAAACACAGCCTTTTATGAACTGCCACAGATTCTGCTGAAACAAGGATGAATGCTCCTACTGAGCATTGTTTCTGGTTTAATATAACCAAAATATTTGAACTATAATAGATGCACCATATAACTCAACAATTTATCAATAGATCTAGACTTTGATATGAGTCTTCTACATGGAAATTAAACTGTCAGCTAACCTAAAGATCAAATAATTGTCCAGCTTTGCAGAGAAGGCCAAGGTTGTTAAATAGTTGTAGAGGGGCGAAAAAAAACCCTTTAAGAAAGTTTTAGTGACTGCATACTCTACTATTTGTGAAAGCAAAGGACTAAATGAGATAGTTGGTTTGTTTTTTTTTTTTAGATACTCTTCCAAGAAACCTGTCAATAGGAATATATTTATAGGGATTACTGTGATGAATCAAAAAGTTAGAAGCTACTTCTGTTGGTTTCAGCCTCATCTGGTCAGTAGAAATGTTGCTTTTTTAATGTGCAACCGATATTTTCATATGAACCTGTAAATTTGCATCATTAAAGCAGTAGAAACGCAGACATTTATGAACATTTTGCAAATATGTTTAAGATTCCCAGAATAAAGGAACTTATAGTGAAAATTATTTTAAAAGACTATGATTTTACCAATTGAGATATGCAATGAAAAGATGATAATTAAGCCAGAACGTGTGCCATGGCAGGCATGCTCCTGGTCATCCAGAGATTATGTGAAGGGGACCAACCAAGTGTCTTCTGTACCCTTTGGAGAGAGAAAGTTTAGAAAATGTACTGTATCATTGGATTTAAGCGATATGATGTCAGAGGATCATATGGCTGGATGTATGCTATCTGACAGAACATGAAAGATTTAGACCTGAGATCAGAGAGATCAGTCAGATTATCTTTTGAAAGCACTAAAAATATGTAACTGCCTTTCAAACAATATTCTGTGGTTATGTTTTATTTCTCTTCATAAATGTCATACCCCAGGTCATAATCTCAGTCCAGGTCAGTTAATTTGGAACTATTGATCTTAATAGAGCTACAGCAATTTTTATCAGTAAAATGTCTGGGATTTGCTTCCAGTTAAACAGCTAGCTACTACAAAATCATAGAATGGTTTGTGTTTGAAGGGAACTTAAGTCATCTAGTTCCAACCCCCCTGCCATGGGCAGAGACACTTCCCACTAGACTAGGTTGCTCAAAGCTTCTCCAGCCTGACCTTCAACACTTCCAGGGAAGGGGCATGTACAGTCCCCTCAGGCAACCCGTTTCCATGCCTCACCACCCTCACCGGGAAGAATTTCTTTCTTGCATTGCATCTAAATCACAACCCTCTTGCAGTTTGAAACCACTACCCTCCCTCACCGTATCACCACACTTACCAACAGTCCCTCCCTGTCTTTCCTGTGGGCCCACTTTAATTACTGGGAGTCTGCTACAGGTCTCCCCAGAACCTTCTCTTCTCCAGACAGGAGAGGTCCAGCCCCTTGAGCATCTTTGTGCCCTCCTCTGGACCCGCTTCACAGGTCTGTGTCCTTTTTATGTTGGAGACCCCAGAACTGGACACAGCTGTGCCGGTGGGCTCTCATGGAGGGGAAAAATGAACACCCTTGACCTGCTGGCCACACTTTTTGTGATGCAGCTTAGGATGTGATTGGCCTTCTGGGCTGCAAGCACGCACTGCTGGCTTAGGTTTGGTTTTTCACCTGCCAACACCCCCAAGTCCTTCTCTGCAAGGCTGCTCTCAATCCATTCTGTGCCCAGCCTGTATTTGTACTTGGCAAAATGGCAAGTACTCTTTTTTTTGCCAGTTGTGAATGGCCTATTTTCATGCATCTTGTAAAAAGTAAGCACATCTTAAATTATCCTGAACACCAGCATCCAATATAATATATTAGTGTATATTTAATGACTTCAAAAGCATTTTAATCTTGCACCATTTCTCTCCTTGCCGATTACTAGTATAGAGCCATATTAAGTAAACATGCCTTTGGAAATGTATAATATTTCCTGTCAAAGGTGACATAAAAAGCACCCTTAGAAATCTGCATGTATGCTAGATAAGAGAACGAGTACATGGCATTAGATGGAGGGTTGTTTATTGCAGTTAATTGTAATACCTATAGTCATATTGTATCTGGCTTATTCTGACTTCAAGTACTGAATAATGTTTATAAAGTTTGCTAAACGATCATGATGCTGCTGGAGTACTGGCTTGAGTTGTTTTAGAGTTGAAGGACAGGTCAGAGGCTTTTTTCTGAAGTCTTCAGTAATATCAGGTCTTAAATTGAGACTTGGAAGCTCTGATTCACACGGCAAACTATGCCGTGCCTTCCCATAGGATGACTTGCCTGTGTAGGTAGAGGGTTTCACTTCTGGGTTTCTGGAAAGGCGAGTTATTGAACGCAACTCTAAACAGCTGAGGTGATTGCTCCCAGGGAAAAAAATGCTTTTGATCTAGACTAATATTTTACTTAGAGTAGAATTTTACCAACATCTATTCCACATGAAAGCCAATGTTTAAAATTTATGTGGAAGTCAAGTGACTTTAGTGTAAGTACTAAGATTACCACTCCTTATTTCCAGAAGGAGCTCATAGATTTAAATTCTTGAATGGTGTGATTCCTGTGGCTTTAAGGTTTGTCAAGGAAGTAGAAGTATTTGTTGTTGAGGAGATGGGAATTAATGAAATCCTATGCTCTTAAATTAATTGTAGGATTACTAATGATTATGACATGGGCCAGGAATTCACTGTATACAACCAAGCACTGATTAAAAGGCGTGGGGAAAAAGAAAAAGCGTTCTCTTCTGGCTTCAGCTTTTTGCTGCAGACTTGTATTGCAGGCCTTCTTCAAACAGAGATAAATCCAGAATACATGGCGTTGATAGTGTCTCTGAAAACATTGCTGTGCCATTTCAATAATAATGTCAAAGTTGATGCGAGAGTGGTATTTTTCAAAGTTGTTCACAACAATATTTTTGTAATTGTTGCATGACTTTCTATTCGGAAGTCCATAAATAGATATTTCATGGTTTCTCTAATTAAAAATTAAATTTCTGTTATTAAATCATGCACTGGCCTCTGAGTGTGCACATATATATTTAATGTGTTTATATGTATTTTGTATCTTATTTTGAAGCTTTTCCCTGTGTCTTATGGAACGCAATGTTCCGTTATCCTTTACTTGGGGATGTGAATAAATGGGTGATGAGCAAACATTTATAGATATAGCATTGTATGTGCTGTGCACAGGGACCTGGCTAAGACCTCTGAAGCCAAGTATTCAGCTGCACAAAAATATTGGTGAAATGATAATACAAGTGTAGAAAAGTAGTGTACTCTGCTTTGCCTTATTCTGCAGGCATGTCTGGAAACTCGACAGGGAAGTCTTTTTCATCAGCTGGATTCTTCATTGATATTAAGTCTCAATGCACTTCTCTCTTTTTAGCGTAATGGAGTTTGTGTCATGCAGAATCCAGTCTTGTTCTACCATAATGGCAGATAGTAGAAAAAGGTGCAGTTGATTCCTTGAGTCTATTTAACCTTGATAAAATCTTTTTTTTGATTAGGTAGTACCAGATTGTTTTCCATACTTTTTTGTGGATTATATAATTGCATTTAATTTCTAGAAATCTAAGTATTGAACTGGCACCTTTATATACATATAAACACACACAAATAAAGGGAGATGTTTGATATTTTGTATTTTAATTGATTGCTTCTGAGTAAAACTACTTCCTTGGATTTTAAGCAGAAAAACCCAACTTCCTTAAGTCACAATATATGAACAGATCAATACCATATTGAGCGATGATGTATGCTGTCCATATTTCAATATTCTGATGTTTCTGGATCATACCTTTTAGGGAGGTGCTGATTTTGTGCTAAAGAAAACAATTTGATTTACAGTATGGAACAAATGCCATCTGACAGCATATCAAGTAGTGAAATGGAGCAGAAGCAGATATGTACAAAGAGTGACTTTGTTTTCATAGAAAGAAGTTGCAATGACTTCAAGCTGTGCCAAACCAAACATCCCCAGTCACTAATAATAACCTGATAAGAAGACGTGCAGCTGTGTGTTGTGACACCAAAAATTCAAACTCAGGAAATCTTATTTAGCATGGTAAATAAATGATTGTTTCTCTTCTTATTACCATTATCTTCTCAACTGTCTTGAGAAATACTGCAGATATGATTACCTCTTGCTACCTACAAGGAAACCCATTCGAGGACATTACTTTAGATGCCAGTATAACTTTATAATCTGGGGAAATTTGCTAGTGTATGATCAGAATAATTGTAGTTTTATTTGGGTTTCAGTTTATTAGTTTAATAGTTTTATTATTCCCTGGCTGACTAGTTATTTTGCGTTATTGGAAGGGATTTCAGTAAGTAATTATATTAGCAGAATTTAACATCTTATTCAGATAGCCTTCCAGCTGAAAAATAACGGGAAATTATTTAATGCAATGACAGTAAGTTACTCATTTTTCTGTACCTTTCTTTATTATCCATATACACTATGGTAACTTTCAGTCCGTTCTGGAAGGATGCGCACACGGTAGTTGCACTGATTTCCATCCCCAGGATACGATGAGGGCTGTTGTCTGTTCTTACACTCCTGATAGTTTCCCAGAGTACACTATCTTAGCAGGCAGAGATGTGTACAATAATCCTGCACTCCTGATTCCTCAGCCTCCTTATTGCAACTCCATAATAGATTTTTGTTGTACTCTAATAACATGTAGCTCATCTACAGTTGTCTACTCTGTTTTACAGTCAGTACAGATTTTTTCATTGTGATATAAAAGATATTTAATCTGTAGAACAGCTTCTAGAGAGCTGTAAATTAATTTTCTCTTTAAAGCAAAAGCATTTATTTTTTTTCCAAGTTTTCTAATTATGCTGCTTCAGTGAAAGATATTTAATCTGTAGAACAGCTTCTAGAGAGCTGTAAATTAATTTTCTCTTTAAAGCAAAAGCATTTTTTTTCCAAGTTTTCTAATCATGCTTCTTCAGTGATCAGCAGTTGACTAGCAGTGTTCAATGTTTAATTCTGGGAGTTTTCAACATGCTCACATGTTTTACTGCTATCTCTCTTAAGCTGTACATCATAGCAAGAGATACCTGGTACCCACCTCCAACTGACACAAGTCCCCATGAGAAGCTGGGTCCAAGCCTGCCAGGCCAGAACTGGGCTCTCATGCAGTTAACATAAGGCCTAATTAGCATAAAGCCTGTGGCCTCCTACTAGCAATGATAAAGCTGGTTTTATTAAATCTCTAGCTAGAAAAATTATGAAGATTGTGCTTATGTTTGTGTTCAAACCAAGGTAAAAGTTAAAATCTGCTTTGTGTGCTTCTGGTGTCAGAGATGCAAAAGACTACAGCAGAAATGTTGATATTCTAAAGGTAAAGTCTCAGAGCCATATCATGGCAAAAAGGGATAGTTTCAGCCTTAAATTTGAAAACAGATGATGAACGCAGGAGCCTGTAGAGGTAATTCTGTTTCTCTAGGTGACACCAGTTAAGCTTTTAGTGGAACAATATGGCTAGTTCTGGTGTGCTTGAGAAGTACAGAAAAATTGAACAGTCCAAAATAGTACCCTCTGGAACTATTTTCTAGTTTGTTTGAGTGCCTTAGCTGAGATTTACCTTTTGGACACAATCTGTCTTTTCAACAGCAAAGTAAGAGGTAAGAGAAATACCGCATCTGTCTGTCAAAACCAAAATGGCGCAGTTGTCAGTACCTAAGTAAAATAAAAAGTTATACAAGGCTTCTATGTATTTGTTTTCAGTAATAGTAATGGTGACTAACCATTGGAACAGTTCCCTAAAGGAACTACTGTTTTCTCTTTTGGTTAAAATCTAAAGTACTCATACCTGGACGATTACTTTCATTTAGGAACAAGTTGTTAGGCTGAATACAAGTAAACAAATTAAATACAGTACTTTTTCATATACAGTAGGTTATACTTATGTGTGCAGTAATTACTTTTTTACCAGTACTGTTAAATTAAAATGTAATTAGTTAATAAAATATAAGCTGATACAGGAAACTTGTCTAACAGGAGTAAAATATTCTGAAAAAGTTTTTAAAGTTTACAAATACTGTATTTCTGATAGAGGGAATATTTAGCCAAAGGCAAGTGTTAAATATATAACCAAATAAATAGAAAAATTTTATGAAATCTATCTGGAATATCATGACAACATTACTACACAATGTAAGTAGTGACCTATTATGGCCTTAAGACAGATAGATTGAAAAGCTGTATCCATTGGTAAAGCAGAGGCAAGGTAGGTGGTAATTGCAGATAATGGGCTAAAACCAAAATAAAACAGCCTGGATTTTGAGTAGAATGTTTAAAACCCGTGGTGAAAAGCAGTGATTGAAACAAAACCCATTTCCAACTAACACATTTGAATAGTGGAATAAAATTATGCTAATCTAACATATCTGCCTTATTGTGCCTTTCTGTTCATTATGCTGCATGCATAAGTATGAGATGGTTATTATCCCTTTGATAATAGCCCTTACTTATCTGTTTCAAATTGGTGTGCTCTTTCTGAGCACTGCAAATGCTGTCTTTTGAAGGATCTTGTTTACCAAATGAGCTTTCTCTGCTTGTTATATTGTATTTTAATTTAGTATTGTTTACATCATGTAAAATGTATTGCAAATGATATTTACTAAATTGTATTATAGGTTATTTGATGCCTACATATTACTGGGTACCTCCCACCTCATCTCTGGAGGATTCCTTACCCAGTTTCTAAGAATCATGCTGTGGAACAGGTCACCCATGACGGGCATCCTACCTCTGGTCAATAAACAGTGCTGGGCACTTCAGAGAGAGACTGAGGCTGTCCTCATAGTGCCACTGAGTTATGGCCCTTGGAGGTGTTTTTTGGGAACTCTAGTTGGTGCGTGTTTTAAGTGGCCTTAGTGCTTTTGGCATTTATGCATTACTTACCACTCTGTCTAGTGTTAAGTTTTTATGGTAAGATTCTTTTTTTTCTTGCTAAATATTACTATTTCAGAGTACTGTCTGAGTGCTGAGCATTTTATGAACACATTAAATACTGATCACACACTGAGACATGACTTTGTATTTGCAGTGAGGTCCAGAAGCATCCCAAAGGATTTACTGTGACATGTTTTATGCCCTGAATTTCAAAATCAGCTCATCAGTCTGATGCTGAGGTCTTGTTAAATTTGGCCTTAAAAGCTAATGTACCACAGATCTAAAATTAAGATATGCAATTTTGTAAGTGTTAAATGATTATCCTATCATTTTTTCTTGTGTTTAGTTTTTATATGGTTTGTACTGCCTGAATTATTTCTTTGTAGCACAGTTTCAGCGTGAGGGCTAGAGAAAGCCTTGCTTTGCCTCTCATGTTAAGTTAGCCTTAAGACGTTTGGTCAGAGTCCTCACTTGGGAGACAGGAACTTGAGCAACCTTAGGCAAAATGTAGATCAGCACTTTGGTTTCCCTTACCAAAGTTTACTGCAAAAACTAGGCTGTTGGACAAGAAGTTTGGGGATTGGTTTTTGTTGGTGTGGGTTTTTTTGTGTTTGGGGTTTTTTTTAAGATATATTTGCCTGATCCTGTAGGTTTGATTTAATTACACTCTGAAAAGGAGTAGTACGTGAACCTTTATCAGTTTTGGATGTAAGCTGAGTGCTGAAATGCTGAATGAAACTTGCCAGAACTGAGCATTTCGCAAATGAAATTTTCAGGCTTGGAGGGGTATTAAAAGTTAAAAGACTTTTAAAATACAGTATGTACATATTATAGGTACCACTAGGGTAGACAGTAGTTTACTGGGGACAAGGTGTCAGAGGTTCACTTTCTGTTTGTGGTGGTGAGTTTTTCTTTTTTGTTTAAGGTGTGCCTAAATGTTTATTTTAATCACTGAAGGGCATATTTTTGATCAGGTTTTTGTGTGAATCAGTGGCACAAAAAAGCTTGAATTCAATACAGAATACGTTCGGGTATTCTGATAGATTTTTAGGAGAATGATCCTGTGCATTTCCAAAGTGCATTGTCCCTCTTTTTCTAATTCATTGTAATGAAGTAGTATTGCAGACAAACCCTGGGAAGTCTGCCATGGCCCAGGCCTCAGGATTTTGGAATTTTATGGTGTGTGGTTGTAGAAGTACTGTTAAACAAGGATTCAGAGGAAGAACCTTGCTCATGAGGTTTAGGTGACAGCCGAATCTGTTGGCAGTGAGTACCAAAGGCAGAGGCTGCCCTGTTAGACTGGCTCTTGTAGAAAGAATCCTGTGTGTGTGGCCATATGTTGGTCGGGTTATGAGTAGTGGTTGTTTAGCTACAAGCAGATTGTACAGGAGAACAGCACCTTGGATTCTTGGCTAGGCTTTCTGTCAAAATTTAGGTATGTGAAGTAGTCCTTGGGTTTTGTGGCTCACCTTGGATTTAGGACGCCTAAAATCTCCTTAAAATATACTCTAGGATATCTAAAGATCTGCTTTTTGAGTCTCATCCTAGGTATAAAGCATGACCATAATTATTTTCAGAGGCACTAATGCTTTCTCACAGATGCTGCTTGACCATTTTTATTCTTTAAATATCCAATCAAATTCTACCCTGAAAGCGTAGCTGGAAATTTGGCAGCAATTCTTGGAGCTATAGTTTATTAAATGAATTCTACAGCTGCAATTTTTTAGCAGTTTTTATTTTGGAACTATATCAAAAGCTTTACATTGTGTAAATGTGGATAAAAGACTTGTTTAAATTTAATCAGTGATGCATAACCCAGATTTAATTGTGGCTGGCTTTGTGCAGTGCCCAGTTCTCTTCCTCAGTGGGGGATGAGTGAATCAAGTACTGTTTAAAGCCTTATTCTGTAAAGTCCAGATTAATCTCAGAATGCAGTGAGAATCTTCTCATTTAAACTGCAAGGATGGAGCGTTGAACAGTGTTGACTTGGCACACTGAGAAACAGCAAACCCAAATTCCTTTGGAGATCAGTTTTGTTTGGTTTTTGAAGAGCATGAACTTCATGTCCGCCTATCTACAACTTCCTACCTGTTGCACCTTTTAAAATATATCAGTGCTTTATGGTAAATGCACAGGCATCAACTTTCAGTTTCTAATACCTTCTTTTAGTGTTTTACTACTGTTATTTACACAGTGGATATATTTTATAGATGTGTGTGGGGGGAAGCACTTAAAATTTCAATTTTTTTTTGTTTTTTTTTAAAGAAAATGATCAGAAAACACTTACCAATAAGTAACTTATTTCCAGACATATTGTCTCAGGCTTTTACCAGATGCAGATTTTCGGTGTTAGTCCACAGGAGTTCCAAATCCATTTTGCATTATTTCAATTTGTCAGTAACTGAGAAAGATGGTCCTAAAGTAAGTCTAAACATTTTGTTTGTACTTCACAGTCTTATGTGTAGGATCAGTTACTGTAAATTATTTACTTTTGCCTTTGAACGTGACAAATAAATCCATATTGCAATGCATATTGTAGTCTTTGGGTCAGCTATAATGGCAGAAATGATCCTCTTGAGGATCTGCTAAGTTCAGCAAAAAACCAAGAGACTCATTTTCATTTACAGTACTTTCAACAAGTCAAGAGTGTATTTTTGTGGATTAGAGGTTTTGACTTAACAGTAAGAACAACTAATGTCATCCACATGTTTAGGCCTCCTGTGAAAACCAAGTGTTTGGAATTGTAACATCAATAACATCATGTCATGAATATAGAGCAGCATGAGTGTTTTCAAACATAAAACAAGAGTGCATTTGCTAATTTGCCAGGATGTATTGATTCAAGTGCTTCACAACCTCCTAGTTTGAGCCGCAGAAATGGAATAGAAGGTGTAAAAATCGAAGGTTTGTTTTGTAATAGACAGAAATCTTGAGAACTAATTTGATCTGTCCTCCAAAGTTTTTTGCCTGAAGATATATATTTTCAAAATGTTCTACTACACATAAAAGTAGCCTGCATGATTTGTTAAATTACTTAATCTCTGCCTTGGCGAGAGAATAACTACTGGGAGCTTCCTGTCCCCAGAGCCAGTCATCACTGAGGTCATCAAAGAAGGCAGTTGGGTTCGTTAGGTATGCTTTGCCCTTTGTAAGTTGTGCTGATTGTATCCAGTTACCATTTTACCAAGTACTTGAAAGTGATTTCCTCCTAGACTTGTGCCATAACCCTACAGGGAGTGAGGTTATGGTGAGTCAGTGTGTAAATCCCCTGAGTAGGATGTCTGGCTTTTCCCAGTCATCAGGAACCTCCCATGTGCCAGGACCCCCCAAGGCTGGTAGTGAGTGATCTCACAGTGCTGCTTGATTGCTTTAAAGAGCAATGCAACATAATTATGGCATTATTCTAGAAGACCACTTTTAATTTTAAATTTAAACTAAAAAAAAAGTGTGTTAATAAATATAAATTAAGTATTTAAAATCCACTGTTCTTCCCTACAGTCTCTCAAGAACCTTTTTTTCCAACAGACATTACCAGATGCAGTATTCCAGAGAGAAAAATACATGACATTTATCCTCCCCTGTTGTGTGTGGACTAGATACAGAGATTGTAGGAAACGAGCATTTACATTAAGTGTTGTTTGTTAACATATCTTTAACGTGATTACTTCCTCATCTCTGCTCCTCTTTTTCTGATAGAATACATTTTTACATAGTAAACCTGAACTTAAATAGATCTCTCATATGGTGGTGATTTGCTTTACCTTCAGTTGATATGTTTAATGAATATCTACTCTGTGTCAAATTATAAACAAAAAAAACTTACTAGAATTGGATACATACATCTTTATTTTTGTAAAAAAATAATTAATAGAAATTGCATTTCTATTTTATTACTGGTTTAAAGTTTTAGTTAGTGTGTGTAGAATATACATATTAAGTTAAACTTTTATTATGCTTTATGTGTGTTATCTGGAGCTTTGCTCTCCCATTGCTTCCAGTGGGTTTTAAATCAGAATAAATATCACATTGTTTGCTCTAACAAACAATTTCATGGAAATATTAAACATTCTAAGCTGTAAAGAAAGTTTTTTTAGTATAACGACACTGACATGTCTTAGCGAGGTCCCAAAGAATACTAAATAAGCACTCAGTAAAGAAATTCAATGAAAACACATTTATTAAAAAATCTTAATAAGGTTGTTTTCAATTTGGTTTAATGTTAAGTTATGAAAGGAGCTGAAGGAGCCATAGGTGAATGCTGTTTGGCCAAGCAAAGACAAAGAACTTGTTTCTAGTCCTTTCTAATTTTAGTTCTTACTCTTTTTGATATGCCAGCTCTTGCTGGCTAACAGACATAGCAGCCAAGTGTGATGGTTTCCATCACCTTTTGTATATTTGGCTTTTCCAAGTTAGGATTCAACAAGTCTTACCTCTGTGCATATCCATTAGATGGGCACTAGGGTTTGGTAACTAACTACACCGTGCGAGGAGAGACAGGTGGTTTAGCCATCTATGAATCATAAGCACACCAAGCTCCTTCTTGATTTTTCTCCTGATCTTTTCCCTTGGATTATGGTTACTTAGAGCAAAAATATCAACATAAATGAGAAACATTCTACTGTATACGAGCTGTTAATCAGAAATGCTGGCTGTGGAGACTTGTTATTCAGACAGAAAGATCTGTTAGCACTTCATTCACTAACTGTGCCTATCAGCCTGAACTGTTCTTGCTGCTAACCTGTGCCTCACCAGTGAGGAATAAATTCAAATTCAATTTTTAAAAACTGGAGGGTTTTCTGTTGTCTATACAAACTAGATACAAGGGCATACTTCTCAGTGGCTGCAAAAGATGTAGTTCCTGGATGGCATTTCCAATGTTACAGGGTCTGTTGCAACACGGGTTTGTTATTCTGACTTTTGAAATACCTTTGGGATAGTCTTGTTTTACTGTCACTTTAGCTTGAGGTGTAGGACTGTACACACCTGATCTTTTGATTAACTGTTGAAATTAGTTAGAAACTACAAAGATATTCCTTATTACTTTATTTTTGTAGATCAATAACCCAGAAAATAATAAAATAATCAGCACTTAAGCAGTTAACTGTGTTAATATCTGGCCAGACTAAATTTATGGGTTAATACTGCGTTGAGATGAAGGGCATAATAGATACCTTGCCACGTGATTGTTTCAAGCTGTCTGCAGCCCTAGGCAGGCATCCTATGCATGCCACATTTAAAAGGTTAGCTCTGTATCTGTAATAATGTTTATGGCCTCAGGCTCAAATTTGACTGTTTTGCTTGGTACTTAGTATTGCAAAGACATAAACCAGCTATAAACCTGTCTAACCAACTTATTAATCCCAGTTTATAGCTGTTCTCCAGGTCTAGAATTGTGTGAAGTTGTGATAGTAAGGGAAAAAATGTAGCCCTTAGTTTTGTTTGTAAAAGGAAGGTCAGATTTTTGAAGCACAATTATGGAGATATTTTAAAATGATGCACAATTTACGTGCTTGCATAGTAAAATTATATGCAAGATCCTCCTTGCACTTTTCGTTGAAAATATTCAACAGGTGCACAATCCACTCTTCTTTTACACACAGATGCACAGATCCATTTTAGTGTCATAAGCCCCTGAAAATTGTAACCCATAGTGTAGCTTTTGACATCTTTTCTTGTTTAAATGATTGAATATCAACAACAAAGATGAACTGAGAGAGTAAAGCCTTGATTAAAAAAAGCATACATTTGCATGACTAAAATGTTGGAATAATTGTTCAAACATAATTTATAAAGATGAGGGGAGTGTCTATACTGACTTAAAAGCATACTCTGTTGAGCTTTATTCTTAAAACGGTAATAAGCCAATCTGTTAGCTATGTGCTAGGGTGATAAAGAGCTGCTTTATCTGAGTAAAGAATATTTTTTTCACTTCGTTATGACTGAATTTTTGATAAAATGCAACTTCTGAAATCCCTCTAATTAAATCTATTTTTAGCTCTTGTTTTCCATATTGCCAAGTAAGTGAAATTCTAAAAAGGAATAATTCACTAAGTGGAATAAAAATAAGGCAGCATTGAAGGTCAATGTCTTATTCAGAATATTTTGCAAAGAATATAGTTTAATATAGAGATGCCTTTTATGTTGTGGTTTCAGTGTTTCTTATTTCCAATAAAAATAGCACAAAACTTAATCATTAATACATAACTTATTCTTGAGGGGTTCTGGGAGATCAGTTCTTCATTCTCGCAGATATAATGGCAAAATAAATGTGATTTCTTGAATTGGAAGTGGATGAGTGTTTTTTGCAGGCAGTGTGTTATGTTTTTAAGTGTGTGCTGTTCCCCTCAGCCAACTGTAAACTCTTTAAAGCAATCAAAATACATTTTGATGATTGATGTATTGACACATTGCTAGGTAATTCTATTTTTCCACCTGAACGTTACGACTCATTAATCACTCATGCTCACTAAAGTCAATAGCAGTGTATTCTATAGTCAGAATTTTGACAGAGGACTTACGGAATTTTATATTCTAACAAAACTAGACTCAGCAAAGTCTTGGAGACCTTACTGTTACTTGGAAAATGCTAAGGTCAAAGTGGGATCTGACTTGTCTTATTCCAACTATGCTCTCTCTTACAGTTAATTGAAAAAGGTGATGATTCATCTGATGTATCTTGGATACCTATTTTAGCCTGGAGGTACATCAAATTAATTCTAAGTTTCATAAATAATTGCTGCACATATGCTAATAATATAAGTTGTCTTAGAGATACAGGGCTTGTATTCAAGATGCTATGTTTTTAATGCAAGTATACACATAGCTGAAGAATTTCTGGTTGTGGATTCTTTATATAACAAGTAAAAAGCAGTAAAACTACTTATTTAGATATTGCATGTAAGACAAGTTATATTTCTGCTATTAAGGATATAGACCATTTCAAAATGCTTGTCTTACTTTATTGCAATTCTACTTATCCTCAAGAGGTGTCGCAGGTATCTAGAACTCATAAATTTATTAAAGGAAAAAAGCGAAACCCAGTTTGTTTCTACTACAAGGAAGAAATTACATGAACTAGAAATATGGTTTTGATAATCGTCATCTGAGGAAGACAAAATGCCATAGCAGAGAGAGATTGTTTGATCTACTACCCATTTGAGTAGATCCATTAAATCAAATCAAGTATTAACTCCCAAAAATATTTCTAGATGGCTTAAGCCAATATCCCTTATTCCCTGAGGTTCCATTTGGGGTGGTAGGTAATTTTACATATACAATTTGATATAGGCAGGGATTTTAAAATTTGTGTTTCACCCTTTTTTTTGGATGGTAAGAGCTGTGGTACTTCTCTGAGTGTATGGTACAGTATTTCAATGTACAGACCCTGAGAATCTTATGTTAACAGCATACAATGCAATTAATTTTTTTATTGGAATTAAAGTGAATGTAATATTCACTTCCAAGGGAATTTCACTGTTACTTGGTATCAATTAACTTGACATAAAAATAATTTGTTACAATTCCCATGTAAAGCGGAAATATTTATCTTAAGTGGCAAATTGCACTTAGCTCTTTTGATTTTTATGTTGGTATAATTTTATTCCACTGTAACTAATTTAACATTAATTAATGTCCAGATTAGCATTTCAATGCTAATACATTGACATTGGGAATTGCTAGGATTTTCCTTGTACACAATTTAGTTGGCACATGTAGTTGGGAATTGGGGAGCACTCTGTCTCCTTGGAAAGCTGATGGAAATGCTTTTCTGTCATTCTCTGTGTTCCTGAATAATGTAGTGGGTGGTATTCTACCTGACTTCAATGATATACTTTAGAACAGATACGAAAGCATCCAGGAATTAGTCCCACCTTGTCGCTGTAGCGTCTGTGTTCTCCAGAAATGCCCCAAACCATGGGACTAGCTTCTCTGCAGTGTAGGGGTCTCATTCATCTTTGAATGAATCTACGATCATTTGCGAATATCCTTCAAAAATTCAGTGTTTACTGAAATGTCCAAGAGCAAGTACATACCCACAATTCTGTCTTGTTCTTAACACTAAAGCGTAGTGATTCTCAGGGAAGATTTTTATTCTTGAAGGAAACATTTCTGTAGTCTTCTCCAATTAAAAAGTAACCATATGTTGACTTGCATTATTGTAGATACTAGAAATTTTATAAAGGAAATGTGTTATGTCAACCTGAAAGATTCTTTTAACTATTCGAATTCTGTTGTATTATGGACTATGATATACAAAATGTATAAACAACATAGTCATAAATATGCATAAACTTAATTCAGAGAAATGTTATTGAAAGTCTGCCCCAGTTGTGCATCTTCAAGTAGTGGAATTATGATCGATGACTTTGCAGAAACACACTGGAAATAGTGTTGATATGGTCATAACTGCATGAGGAGCTAAATTAACGTTTTCTAACAATATAGCAGTTCTGAGCTTCTAAGAAATTATTTTCAGTTTGTATTTTATGTTATTATAATACAAGTGCAGGCCACTGTAGCAGGAAGGACCTGGGATGTTCACCCAGGGACTCTTGTGTCAGTACAGAAGGTATTTTATTTATTGGTAAAATAGTGAAAAATGAGTCTCCACAAAGACCCTTTGTTCCACAGCTGCTTGTACAAGCTGTAGTGCCCCATTGTCTTTGTGCTGGTTGTGAATTAGCCCTTTGTCTTGACTATGAATAGCCTGTGAACATGCTGCTGTTTTGGAGTCTGTGTTTGCTCTTCAGTGGATGCTTTATGCAGACAAGTTTGGTTTCTTTGTTGTTTTGGTTTGGTTTTTTTTTCCCTCCAGATTTTCACTGCTTTTCCAAGGAATAACTTAGGTTATAGATGAATTCCTCTGGAAATTTACTTTTCAGTGATTCAGTGGATATATGTATGAAGAAAGAGCAATATGCACACTTCCATATTCCTTGGTCATAATATAGACCCATGAGTAGGACTACTTTTAAAAGGTCCTAATTACTTTCTGTACTTACATAAGTGGCTGCCTGAAATAAGAAATCTGAGGATAAATTATCAGAAGAGCATATGATGTGAAAGGGACTCATTTTCTGAAGGGGGAGATATTTCCCATTTTTTTTTTGCTTGATCACTTTAGGATTATTTCTCATCTTCCATAAAATTTGGTTTTAGGAGTTTTCCTCTACTCTGCATCAACAGGCTTCTATTATTTTTTTAATTTTTCATAGCCATTCAATATGTAAGCCTTTCTTCCTGTCAGTCATGTTCCCTGGGTGCTGAGTTATTCAACAGGTACTAAGTACCTGTTGAAGCATCTTTGTTGCCATTGGAAGGGTGTCCACCTGCCTACAGGTCTGAGAAATCATCCAGCAACTTGGAGAAAAAGAGTTAATGGCAGCAGTAGCAGAGAGCTGAGTTGTGCAGAGTTGCTTTTGTATCACTATATGAGCTATGAGAGAGTTCACTGGAGATAGTTAATGCTAGTACAGATTGGTGGAAGTGAAATGGAAGTCAGGCCTTGTATGTCTGAGGAAGTAGTAGAAAATTAGAGTGTCCCAGCAAGGCAAATTGCAGCAGTTTGGAAGATGTCTTTGGGCAAAAAGAATAATTGTACAAAGAGCAGTGCAGAGCACAAAAGAGTATATAAAAGAAAACTATCTTTGTGGAATAAAGATTAGCCACTGGGGGAAAAAAAAAATTTCAAAACAGAAATATGCGTGAGGGATTTTTGTCACTAGTAGCTTCATTTGAACCCAGAGGTTACCAGTGTTATTTCAGTTTGAAACTGGTTCCACTAAGTAGAAAGTATCACCAGCTTGAAGCATGTTCCACCAAAGCATGATCGCACCACTTGACTCAGATGGGGATTTTACAGTTATCTCTGAAAAATGCATTTCTTTGGGTTTGTTTCTTGCTATTCTTTCTAAAAAATGAGAGCAATTTGGAAAAAAAAAAAAAGTGTGTTGTTATTGATTGCTTTTATAATTTTCAGCCTTATTACTCCAACCATCGCAAATTTTGAAATGCACACAGAGATCCAGAATTTGCAATGTAACAAATTTTGAAATTAGTTAAATTGTGGCCTTGTTTATGTGAGGCATTTCATTGCAGTAGTATAAGTACATTAAGGCAGTTATTGCTGAGACTATGGCTGTCTTTAAAATGTGTGATTCAAGGGTTTATTCTGATAGCTTGATGGCTTGATAGCTTGATCCGCTGTCACCATACCAGTCTACAGGTTGAAGATTTCTGAAGGGAAAAGGTCTTGAGTGCGCAGTGGATGACTTTGTGCTAGTCAGCTGTAGGCTGGAGTGCTTTCAAAGAAAAGCTGCGAGTTCAGTTTCCTTTGAATAGAATCCAGCTGCATGCACTAAAAGTGCATGGGGACTTTGTATTTCCTACGGGTAGGAGACATTCAGAACTGCAGTACTTCTCCAGCTCCCCAAGATAGACACAAACTGTGTATTTGTTCTTCCAGTGGTACTCTGCTAGACCAGCAGTCAGTTGTGTGTTAGCGTGTTCGCTGGGAGGGGAACAAAGCACCTAAAGGCGGAAGAATAGGCTGTGTTGGTGTGCTTGGCCCTAGTTACCAAGAACTCACGCTTTGTCTCTTAGTGGTGTTCAGGAGAGCCAGCTCTGCCCCACCAGGTACCACTGCTGATGACATCCTTCATGGCTGAACTGCTGCATACAGATAATGTCTCATGAAAATCGTGGTTATTTGGATGTGGTGACTGAGGAAGGAATTCAGCTCTTTGGAGCTCTTCCCATGAGTTTGCTCTATTGTGATGTAACTCAAGCTACTCAAAGGGTGAATTATTCATTATTATTCTCAGTCCTCCTGTCAGGTACTGTGCAAGCATAGGAAGAGACACTGCTCCCAGCCTGGAGGATACAAAAGTGATTTCCATGCAAATTCAAAACCAACCAGTGGCCAAACCAGGAAATGAATTTGAGACTCTACCATTTTTGATTGCTGCCTTAATCAACAGCTATTCCATCCAGTTTGTGCTCTGTTTCATGTAGTTCAGTTACAAAGCTGATACATAAGGACTTTTTGACAACCAGATATTCTGTCAGCCTCCGTGGCAGCAGAGCTCCGGTATTGTATCCATGGGACTGTTCTGCCTTGAAAGTGGTGGTGTGTCATGTTCGTGCTATCTTTTGCAGTTGCTAGACAGATGCTAGGATGAAGTGGCTTTGGCTTTATTCAGTGTAATATACTGTATTAAGAAGTAAACAGCCCATGTAAGCTATCATTCTGCACTAACTTGAAAGCTGTAACCTGCAACAAGGTAAACTCTATAGTTAACCAAATGTTAGACTTGCTAAATGGGCCTTTATTTACCTTGAAATGAGATCAGTTTGAAACATAGGCTATTTCACATAGGAAGCATTTAGCCTTTTGTATGCTTTGTTTTGATCTTTTTGTACAAAACAACATCGCATTTTACCGTGAGAGATGAGACAGTGAAGACATAGCTTGTGTGATATTGCGAATAGAAAATATAAAAAACAGCTTAGATTTTTAAAATAAAATGAATTTAACAGAACACATTTAAATTACTCTGAAATAAGTAGGACAAGCCAGCAAACGCTAGGGAGTTCAACATGAAAGTTTGATTCAGATCGCATGGATAATTCATAGTTCACATTCCTTCTCCTTCTAGTTCAGGATAAGTCATGCTAAAATTCTAATTAGGACTACTATAAATTACCAAATTCTGTTTCCTCCTACTAGAAATAGTTTTGTGTTTCTCTGCAACTTATTCTTTAACAATCTTCTTGTTTTCTAAACTGCTAAAAACTCTTATGTGCTGCAGAACAGAAGACATAATATCTGCAAATACCAATTCTCTTTCCTTGTAATTTCAACATCATATATGCTGTCTTAATTGCCATCTAGGATGTTGAGTTGAATGCAGTTTCTGTCCTCATGCTCTGCCTCAAATACATTCTGCTGTCCTCATGCTCTGCTTCAAATGCTCAAGCTTAGGAAAATAAAAAATTCAGCAGAATGGATTTTTTCCCCATTCTCCAAGCAAAAATAAGTTAAGTGAGTTAAACTCATTCTAACTTGAGAATCATTCCAGAAAACATACAACACATGCAATATGAAGCAGACTTATCTATAAAAACACCTGGAAAATGAAAATTTGGTTTATTAAGTATTATCATTTCCCTGGCAACACTTTTTCAGTGTCTCTTTTACGAGTAAGTTTCTATTGTACAGCATGATTTAAAATGTATTCGTTATCTTCCTTGTCACAGTTCTTCAGAGTAGAATTTATTCTATAGCTCTGCACTATTAACCTAACTCCTCTTTGTTTATTCCTTTCAGTTATGCTTTCTGCTGTAAAAGAAAGAAATTTTTAAGGCAGCTGCTATTTTTTTAATAGACAGTGTACTATTTATGTCAGTGCTTATAAAATAGTTTTATAACCTATACAGTGTTCAGGGTAATGTAGCTTTTTCAGCAACACCGATTTTTTAAAAAACTTTCTTGTAATTTTACTTTATGCATACTGCCTTCTTACCTGATTTAATAAAGAGGTTTTTGGAAAACATAATTAAATTTCTAGTATTTACATAGATAATTTCTTTTGCTGGGATCAGTGATATTGATCTGTAGATTTGGCTTTGCAGTCACAACCTATAAGGTACAAAGCTCTGAACATAAAAGATTTCTTTGAACATCGCTTGGCAGTAAAAGATCAGAATTTGTTTTATCTGCCTGTAAGTGTCCAGAGTGTTGTGCATTGATGGCTCAGTTTCCAAAGCACCATCTATCTTCTATACTTGAAATATTATGTATTAGTTATGGGATTAAGCTAAAGCCAATTTATATTTCATCTCTGAGATATGAAGGGAGTGGCCGTTTTCTCTGAGGAAGTCAATCCCTGTCAAGGTTACACAAAACAAGTTAAGCCAAAGAAGAGCTGAACTTTATGGAGGAGGTCTCCTTCTGGAGACAGTTGTTTCAGTACTATTGGACCCTGGAGAACTATATGCTAGAGTGAAATTCTTGAAACAAAGTGAAATATAGTTTATCTTCTAGTATGCTACCTGAATTATCTACTTATTATCTACTTATTAACAAGCTTATTAAAGGCTGGTTTTGAAATGCACATTCATACTCAATGAAAGCCTCAGGCACTACCTAATCTTAAGAGCATACCTGAAAAATAGCAATGTCTGTTTAGTAGTATAAGGTATATCAGGTTTGTTTAATGCTATAATCAAGCCAAGAAGGTCATCTATGAGAAGAGTAGCTGAGGAGACAGGACCAGAACTCACAAAGACTGAGCATATATTCTTGGCTTGACCAGTTAGAAAATCTTCCTCTCTGTTGGCTTCTGCTTTAGTAAATGCAGCTGGAGGAAGCGCTCACTGCTGTATGATACAAATAATGGTTTTGATGCTGATGATATGGTTCATGATCTGTCTTAGTAGTCGCTGTTGCTACTGTGATCTCTGTTTACTCCTCCTCCATTAGTCTGTTCAGGCTGGCCATCTTTGAAATGTTCTTTTAACTTTTTATTTGAATATCTCGTTATGAGTTTCTGATACAATTGGCAGACTTCCGTCAAATTCACTTGGATCAAAGGAGGCGTTGCTATAAATGGAGAAATGTTTACTATCAAATGTATCAAAATGTTTACTATCAAAAAGCTGTCGCTTACTGTCAGTAACATCATGGGTTCCTGTATCCTAAAACCAAATCCTTTAAATATTATTTGTATTGTTTGGTAGTGAATTCACACAACAGATGTGATACTGACAACTGTTTTTTGAGAAAAGAGATACTGCAGTATTTTTACTATGAGCATTAAGGACAAAACAAACTGTTAAATTTCCGATTCTGCTAATTCCCGTAAAAAATAGTAACTGAAAACTCTTTCATCCTGGGTTGATCTTGGTGTCTTCCCTTAGCCAAATAGCCAATAGACCTTTAAAAGAGGTTTCGGTGATCATATCACACAAAACATTGTAAGGAAAAAAAAAAGGCATTTTCAAGGCTATATAATACTTTATTCCACGCTTACTACTCATCCAAGTTGCTTTTTACTTAAGTCATTGAATTAGACTTTTCCTATGTGTTGTCTGGCGTACATTGTTATACTACGGATAATAAAAATGCTCAGTGAAGTGATTTTGATTACTATTTCCTATGAATATCCTGGAACCAGGTTTCAGTTCTCTTACTATGTAAGCCATTGTATAAAGGATGGGAAAATTATTTCTACTACTGCAGAGTTTGCTTAATTCTGCTCCCATTCAGTCTTGTGTTCTTCAGCTGTAGAAGGTTTGGTCTTAAAATACCATTAAGTTTCATGGGCAGATCTCTGTGTTTCAGTGTAAAAATGTAATTCTCCTCAGATTTAATAATGAAATATTTTGCCATTCAATGGATGTACTTTATCACCTTCCTGTAGTTTAAGGCAGAAACAGAGCTTAAAGTCTATTTTCCCACCCACTAGGAAACCCAATAAACAGTATGAGAATATAGTTCTGGCTTTAGGTGGTTTTAGAAGTCAGGCCCCTAGGAAACTCTGGAATATTTTCCACCGTTCGAACACGCCAGTTCTCCTAGCAAAGCCTTTTAAAAATTCGCAGACTTGCCAACGTGTGCATCTGAAGTATCATACGTCTTTATGGAGGCACGTGTAGATGAATATGGATGATTTCAAACTACAGCGTGCATTTGCACTAGGAGCCGTATTTTCTCTGGATACATTTTCTAATCCAGTAACTTTATATGGGTAGTACAATGTCCATACGCATCGACAAAGTCAAGCACCAACCCTTTAGAGCTACAAAACTGGCAATGAAATTTTATGTAGAGTGTCCATTTTATATAAATGCCTACTATCTTTTCAGTGGCAAGCTGCCACTGGGTGAAACTGCTTCTGCACTGCAGTTTCTTCCCTTCGTAGATGTATACAGAGTTTTACTTGATTCCAGTCAGTTTTGGTTACAGTGTGAGTGTTTTAAAAGTAGAAACAACAGTATTTTCTCATATATCCTTTTGCGCAGACAAGGAGCTGTTTGGAGCTAGATGTCCAGGAAAGGTAAAGCTCTATTTGACATATTTGCCTTAGTGAAACTGTTCTGATGCAGTGCTGCAAAGGGCTTTCCCTTTCAGTGTGGTTTGGCTAATGTGAACTTTCGAGATGGGGAAGAGTCAAAAGATGTCGCTTCAATCTGCAACTGGTGTTAGAACATGCAAGTTGTAAAGTACCTCTTAGATTAAGACATCTGATCAAAGTTGTTGTGTTTTTTTTTCTTCATTTATTCAGACTTCAGCACAATCTGGTCCTGTTTTTGTCCTAGTTACAATGATAATATAACCTTGTTGTAGTAGTAAACATTTCATGAAATGCAGTTTGCAAACTAGTTTGGAGGAAGGTTATGGGTAATGACAGATATAAGTCTTTACAGACGTTACAGAACAGAGACTTTAATCACAGACACCTCTAAATAGTGCATTTTTCTTTCTTCCTGAGTAATTTTCAATAATTTCCAAATTCACACTATCCTTAAGTTATCTGGTCCTTCTATTGTTGCTTGATTATTCTGTTTGCTGTATTTATAATTGGGCAAGCATAATCATAACTAAGCATAATTCCTCGCTGGGGAAATAGGCAGTAAAACCAAGATCAGTCACAAAGCTGCTCAGCAAAAGAGGAACGCTGGCAGAGCAGCAAATCTGAGGCTTAGCATTTCAGAGTTCATTCTGCTTCTCATTAGTCTGTGCCAGGGTTGAATGACAGGTAGTGGTACCTATGCTTTGAAATTAGAACCTTCCATGTTTTCTATCCCCTGCAATCTGCATTTATATTACTTGTAAATTTTCCAGAATACTTATTCAGGGGGAAAACATGAAATACATACCATGTTCTTAGTTGCTTGAAGTTTCCATGATACTTTATAACAATACAAAATGGTTTTATATTTAATCTCTAATTTGCACCGACTTGGACTCTCTTCTTCAGAAATGAGCCAGTCTTTCAAATAAAGGTTGAAAAAACCCAATTCTGCTCGAATAGACATATTGCACTGTCTTATGGTTTGTGGCATGACAAGGTTTTTGCCAGGTACAGAGAGAACTGGTGCATTTGGATTTCACTGTGAAGTCAGATGCTTGGCTTCTAGAAAGTGTTTCCTTACTTTCTTTAGAATCAGGTTCTTCATTGCTGATACTTTCTCCCATTCAAGTTAAGACAATTCCCTTCCTAAGAGGGAAGGTTCCTCTCCCTTCATGCTTATTGGCATCACTCTACCACGTAGGGTGAATGAACACTCACTTTTACCTGAGTCTTGGGATAGTTTGGAAAGATTGTCCTGTCTCTGTTTTACTGCAGGTTCCACTCTCCACCCCTCAGTTAAGTAGTTCACCGAACTCCAGTGTCTTCCACAGGCAAACCAGCTATTTTAGTTGGTTTGCATTGTAACTGAAGATTTACCTTATATACTTGAACAGTGATCTGTTGGCTTTCTAGGTCTGAGAAAATTGCTGAGAAACGTCTGCAACACTAATGTGGAGCCATCCTGCGACATATGCGCAGCAAGTAGGGATTTAGCGTGTATATACGATACTGTGGGATGCATCCTGCATTGTGCGCTTGGCAAACAATAGGCTGCCAGTGAAGGCTGGTTTGCATGCTGAGTTTGGCAGTATTAACCTGAATGTTGTATTGAAATTCATAGCAAGTATGAATGTATGGCACTGGCTACAGAAGAGGAATTGGAAGCAATTCCTGCTCAGTTACATTATTTCTGGATCAATTGATCTCTATCATATTTCTTTGTCAGAATTTACAAAAGAATGATTTCAGGTGCTGGCTCTTAATTGAAGTGTTTTTAAAATAGAAAAATGAGTGATTCTGTCTTCAGCCAGTGTATCTTACACACTCCAAATGTTATGTAGGTGATAAAGCTTAGTGAAAATGTGAACTCTGCAAGAAAAATGTATGGTAGTTTGATAAGTAGTGTCTGTGGAAAACGTTAAGTGACCGATGCCCATATGTATTTACTGTGCTATAGTATTGCCAGTTCCAAACATTTCAAATATATAAATTTTCTCAACAATTATTTCTCTTTTTCTGCTGCTGACTCATGCATAACATATTGCACAAAGGAGGTTAGAAGACTTTTAGAAGCTCTATCTAAAAGTATCAAATCAAACTTCAGTTGTTGCAAGAATGGCACCGAAAGTTCAAAACCTGACCATCCTGATGTAACTGTTAAGTAAGGCTCTTATGTGTTATGCTTGGAAAATTATGATTATAGTAATGAAATTACAGCATAATTAATTATTGTTTCTGATTTTCCTGAAGAATCTGATAGGTTCAGTTTATTTTTTTCCCCTCAATTATAAAATGCTGAGGAATATTTTAAAATTAGAATTCTACACAGAACAGGTAACTCGAATATTGCAGGATGGGGTTACGGATTGGTACTTCATGGAGATTTTTCACATACTTTGGTAGAATCATTTAATCATAGAGTAATTAAGGCTGGGAGGTCTCTGTGTCACTTTTCTGGTTCAACTTCAGAACTGGACTGTGTTAGCAGAGCTCTGTTTATCCATGTTCTGAGTATCTCCAAGGTGACTCCACGTGTCTCTGGGCAGATATTGAGGAGAACAGAGTAAAAGCCGTGTAGTGTGACTCCCTAGTTTTGCAGGGAAATGCCCAGCCTGCCTGATGCTGTGAGCTGCCTGCGAAACGTTGTTGGTGCCAGCCTGACGGATGACACCTTAGGGGGCTGAATGTTTTCACCTGGGTCACCTGTGGAAATTTATGATTCTCTCGACTTCATACTGAGGCGACTGGCTAGATGTGTACCACGGTAACTCCATAGTCTCAGGCTAAAGAGTCAACTACTAACTGCTCTTTTGCACAGCTGGTATTTGCTTTACCAAGAATCCAGATCTGTGCTCACAGTTGTCTGATAATGGCACGACCTTGGGGTGGGAGCGTGGTACTTGAACCATTCAAGAGCCATAGAGACTCAGCTGCCTTGCAGTCAAAACAGCTGCTTCTGAGGAATGTCAAGGATTAATTGTGAATTTAGAGGATGCTGCTTGGGACTGTGAGCTTCAGTGGGGAGTGGAGTTATCACTGGCAGTTATAACAGAAAGCTTCTGCTTTTGTTTATACAGGCAGGTTATCGCCCAAATGATTGTCTCCATTTTCACAAGTCTGCACTGACCTTAGTGGTCTAGGTCAGGAATCTCAAGGCTACAAGAGCAGATTTTTGACCGTGTAATATTTCTGTTGAGAAGCTTGTGCATGTTTATGTTGTAGTTGTAATAAACTCATTGCTTTAAATGGAAAGAAAACAAAAATATATAGGATAGATAAATTGGAATTTTCTATTAATTTGTGCTCTTTTTTATTTTTCTTTTGTTTTTTTTATCTTTTTTTTGGAGGTTTTTATCTGTGATACTGGAGAAAAACACAATCTTGAGGCATAAAACATAGTTTCTAGGCTTTTACTTTTGGGTAAAGGAAACATAAGAAACAAAGCCAAGGATAGTCAAATGTAGGACTTTAGTAGTATTAAAAAGGAAGGAGATATTTATTGAGAAGCAAGGACAATAGTAATAAAAAAGCAGGTTCTCTTTGACTCCATGTAGCATTAGAGCCAGCCTTCTTTCCAATATAAAGAGTACACTTTATGTGTAGACAAGGATTTCAGGAATACAGTTTGAATAAAATCCTAAGCCCTCTTTCTCCAAAAAGCATTGAAAACAAGGTATTTAGAGGAAAATGTGGTTTTAAAATGGAGAAACCCTTTTCAGAAAAGGGTATCTTAAAGTAAGTCCTTTATGACCTGGAAAAGGATTAGCAATTATTTGTAGATCTCAAAGTGTTTGTATTGCTGTTATTAGAAATGACTTTGTAGAAAGAAAACTCTTTTGAAATATGAATACAAGGAAGACAAAATTAAAATGCAGTTCAGGTATATTTTTGGGTTTGCACCTGTCATATTTTGAGCCACCCTGCAGCAATATATATATATGTCTCTGTGTGTGTGTGTGTGTGTGTTAAAATAGTTCATGAGAGAATGTGAATTTTAATGACAGCTTCAGGGGTTTTATGACCTATAAACTCTGGAAATAATACCACTGGTTTGTAAAGATTTTCAGTGAAAATTATATGACAATAATAACGGTGGGCTATCTGTAGAAAAAGAAAAATTGATTAAAGACACACGAAATGTTAAGCACTGACCTTGGCAAAACAAAGGCTTTTGGCCCCAGATCGAGAGATTTACAGTGTTTAAAAGCAATAACTGTTGGACAAATATAGTGTATTTTACAGCTGTAATTTGAAAACAGCATGTGGCAGATTGGCGTAATATATGCCAGAGTGTGTTTTTATTGCACAACTCATTACTCTTTCCAGTGGGAGCCAAGAACATAACCTGTGTAGGTACTGCTGAAAATTCAAGTAATTTCCCATCAATTGTCTTGGGTACATAAATAGCTTTGAGACTCTAACCCATTAGATCCTTGTCTTGTGAGCACGAAAACAATATTTTCTTTTGGAGGACAAGTGCATATATGTTTATTGTTAATGACAAAAATGAATGAGAAGGTTGGACATTCTCTTAAGAGAGAATTTTCTCCCGGAAAAGTTCATGTGAGGCATTTGGGTGATTTCTGAGTTGTGGGAGGGGGGTTCTGGGTTTTTTTGTGTTACTTTTTTTGTATAAAGGAAAAAAGAATAGAGTTGTCCTTATTGAAAGAAAAGAATTGACGTGGCAGACAGTCATATTCATGTCTTCATTGTTAAGAAAGTCCTTGTCTTCAGGGAAATAACTGATGTCAAGATTATTTTGAAGTCAGTCCCAGATGGCTACTGGCATTAGATAAAAGTGTGGAATGGACGACCTTGCACTTTTGGATCAGTAGCAAGGTGTCAAATGACTACCATGTAATGATGATGGTTCTTTAAAATCCTCACCCAAGTTCTTTTCTACAGAAGGAGAATTATTTCAATCAACTTTTGTATAGGACCTTATAAGCTCCTCAGAGCTGTCCTTACTTTGTGTGATCTTGAAAATTAACCAGCACAGTGAAAGGAGAATTTTGCTGCGAAGCAACTGAGGTTGGTCTTGAACTGAGCTGAATAGTCAGATGTTTTCTTTGGCAGTCACTGAAGTTCTTGCGTAGCAGGCTAAAAAAACAGTCTCATGGGCAAATATGTAACCGTTCTTAGCAAAGGTGTGAAAAAAAACCTCTGTTAATCAGATATATTATGAATATCTTCTTAATATCCTATGCACTGCTGTCAAAAAGCAGCTGCAGCTCATTACATTGGTGTATTTGTTAATGCTCTGCGGCTTGTTTTCAAGCAAAATCCAATCAATTAGTGGTAGATAGATTTATGGTGAATATGTGAAATATTCAACAAAATTATTCTCTCAGATGAATGAACAGATTTTAATTGACTTAGCAGTCTGTATTTCTGTCAGCAGAAAAGAACAATCAGAGGTACCTTGCTTATGGAATGTTATCTATTTAATTTCTTTTGTTGTTAATAACAGAGTGTCTTTGTGAACACAGTGATTTAAAAATTGTTTGAGGTACTCCGTGGAAGCAAAATACAACCCTGATTTTATGACAGCACTCACTTTTAGAAGTGTAAATTAATGTTTCCATACAAATTGGACTTAATATGGCACTTTTAAAATTAGTGATGTGTACTGGAAATCAGCCCATGTGTATTTCTCTCTAGAATAAGTGGTTTAATTCCTGCATTCAAGAAAATGTGAGAAGGTAGTAGCACAATTTAGAATTGAATCCAGATTCAGGCCAATGTATTAGTGACCCATTGTTTTCTCCAATAGGTGTCTAAGTCTCATTCTGTTGCACTTTTAAAACATTCTTATAATAACACATTCCAGGCTTTTAATACCCGATCGATATAATTAAACCATTAGCTTCTTGAATCTTGTATGTGTATTGATCCTGAATTTGAGGGTAGAAGAGGTCTGATGATCATTCCCAGATAATCAATCTCATCCACTTTTACCAGTAGTGCTCCTCAATGCAGTAAGTTCTTTATCAACTGATTGGTTAGTGTCGGAAAAATTGGGGCAACCATATGGATCAGAGAAGACGTGGATGCTAGAGATAATATTAGCTACCTCATATATCCTGAAGGAGTAATCTTGAGGCAAGGGTAATAGATAATATTTTGGAGATCATTTAATAACGAATTTGAGAGGTGTGTGTATCACAGATTTAGCATCGTCATTCAACATACCAGTATAGAACAATTGAAACACAACGTTGCAGATTTTCATGCTTTCCTCTTTGGGATGTTTCCTCTGTGTTCTTTGGTTTTGTTTTGATTTTTTTTTTTGCCTTTCTTCAAATATACTGAAAATGTTCTTTCCTGTACTTCATGTATGTTCTCAAAAAATCATGTAATTATATCTTTCAAAGACTTCTTTTTCTAGTTCATACTTTTTCTAGAAACCTGTGAATTATTCTGAATCATTAAGACTTGATTTTCTTTCTATTATCATGTATCTTTGCAAGTCAGAGAGCTCTCACTGCTGTGGCCTTAAGCAAAGTGTAATGCAGATATTGCATGTGAAAATCTACTGTAAATAACATTTTTAAGAATCTGAAGGAATAAACTGGGAAGCCATTGAGCCCTTAATTTTGAGGTGCCATGCAGTATATATTGTTTCCTACCATCAGTGAACAAAGCAGTTCTATGGTGCCTGAGACTTGAGAAATGTTTATTCGTTTTAGTTCTTCCCCCACTGGGGCTTCTCATTCTAAGCAGCTCCTCAGCAAGTGAATTCTTGGTGAAACTGAAGCGCACTTTATGTGGGCTTAAGCATTCTTAATAGTAACGTTCTGTGAACCTCGTTGTTCGTCGGGTGCAGGAAAAATCAATTAAGTATCACTGTGTACAGTTCACTGCAGCAGACTGCTTCGACGCGCTCCAGAAAGTGTAGTTTCTCAGTCCCATTTTTTTACTTTGAAAGGCTTGTCTAGCTGTAGGCATTTTTCATATCTTCTCAATGGAATTATATTCATCAATGATGCAAGATCAAGGAATCGATATATCAGTGTACAGCTGGGCTAAATATTATAAATTATCAATTAAGTTGTACCAATATCCATTTTATCAGAAGGAAAAAGACATCTCTGAACAAAGGTTGATTTTGTCTCTTACTCAGGTTATAACTGCATCTTTTCTGAAAAATCAGGCCATAATAAAAGCTTGAAATACCTTTATCCCCAACTATCAGGAGAAGAAAGATGTCATGGTTTAGGCCCAAGGTCATAGTTTTATCAAGCTACTTTAATTCGTTGACTAATACCTAACAGTGAAAATGGTTTGAACATTTTATTGCTGATCTTTTGTTTTCGGAAATCCATATATGCCCTTTAATGTTTTCATAGCGCGTGACAAAATGAATCCACAGAATTACTTTTATATTAGTACATGAAGTATGGATGGATCCGATGCTCTGTATTCTGTTGAGTTGGGGTGAGGGATCTTAGGCTGTTTGCAATTTTCACTGAAAAGAGAGACAGCATTTTGATGGACATTTACAATTCTGGGAGGTTAACTATTCCTAAAGTGATTAATTTATTAGTTGAAGAGATTATAATACTACTTTCTGTGTGATAGACTAAGGTGTAATGTATCTCTGAGAAGTGCATTACAGGGATTTTATGTAGCTCTATCTGTTACTGCAAGAATTAGGAGATCACAAATTCAGTAAGCGAACAAGCTTATAGTAATTTTTGAATTATAAGAAAAAATAATAATCAGAGCATCATCCTATGGAGCATGGACAAGACAGGAGAAGCTGCTGATCTCAGACTGTGTTTTAAAAGTTGTTTAAATAACTTTTTTTAAAAAATTATTTTTTGAGGTAGAGATATGGAGGATGGACTGTTACTTTAACAGAATAACTTTAATGAAAAACCACAGGATTAACATTTAAAAGAAACAAATGCACAGTTCATTTTAGTAATGTCCTGAAGCATAACGTAACGTGTGCAATATTTTTTTCTCTCTGCTGCCTGCCAAACGTATAGCAATATTGAACGGAGACCTTTTAGCATTAAATAAAACATGGAAATTATGTGTGTTCTAAGGCCTCCGTATTTTCTAAAGTAACAGTATATATGATCGTGAAGTTGAGCAATTATGTGAGAAGAAACACCAAAATAACATTTGCCATTCCACTGATGACAGTGGCTGCCAAGCATAAAAGATATTGTGTAATGAACTGAAGGAAACTAATGTAATATATTTAAAGTTTCTAAGAAGTATCAGTGTCTGAAAATATGTTTCACTTTTGTTGTTTTCTAAAGAGTAAGATAAAAATTAACACAGGAAAATAGTATGTGCATCATATTTACAAATCAAAATGACGTATACAGTTCTGCACAATCCAAGACAATCAGGCACTAATTCAGGACAGATTGTGAAATGAGTGAAAACAAAAGGACTGCAGGGAAAAAAAAGTCATTCCATGCCTCCAGTTTCCTTTCGATATCACTCAGCCAGCTTCAATCGCACTGTTACAGCCTGTTTCAGGTCCTAAGGTGGGTATGTGGTAGAAATACTCAAGGAAAAGTTTTTAATTTGTGTTTCCCTAACCTCTGTCACTTTTTTCAAGTCACTGCAAAGATCAACAAAGAGGTTTTTGAATCGGTAACTGGTCATAAATAGGAGTCCAAAATGTGATGCAGTCAGAAAGTGCAGCTCTTTCTGTAGAGGATCCTTTCCCTGTTTGGCTTGCTCTGGCTGGCAGACTGCTGTGTCGCAGAGTCCCGGGGTCTCTCACAGGCACCCCTGCCCGCTCACCTGCAGCTTCCACCTTCGTCCCCTCCTCACGCACCTCACCTGGGCCCTGCTCTGCGCTGGCGTCGCGCCATGGGGCTTCGGAAATAACGTGACTTGGGAGCGTCGTTGGCTTCTCCCTCTCCTGCTCTTGGTTTCTGTTGTTCTGAGAACTGCTGTGCCATCAGCGCTTCCTGAGCTTCTGCCAAATCAGTGTCACCCTTCCGCCTCCATCTGTGTATGGCTGAGGATTAACTGCCGCTCCTTAGGGCGCACAGTGGCAGCTCCTTGCCAGCCCAACACTGACCTCTAGTGAGGAACGTCTTAGGTTGCAAGTTCAGCATGAACTGGGGTCTCTTGGGAGATCAGAGGTTGGCAGAAGAGGGCAAAAAAAAGGAAAGCTGCTACCAGCGTACCGAGCACCTAATTGGGGCATGAACTCTTAGAAACCTTTTCCGTTTGAATGTGTCGGCTGTTCAGCTTCAAGCGATCAAGTGCATGTGCCTTAGTTTTTTCTTTGTCGTTGCCTCAAGCCATTTCTATGTTTGCTGTTGCCCACTCAACAACTAAAATAGCAGTACAAAACATTTTTTTGTTAATTAGCATCTTTTTTGGGGGAGCATCTTAGTGTGTTACTGTACTTCTGCTGCTCGTCTTTTAACTTATGGGGACAGAAGGGGTTGAAGCAGTGCTTAAGGCGCTTGTCCAGTGTCACATCAGAGCCAAGGCTGCTCAGGTCTCACACTTCTCCTCAAAAATGGTCAGTGCTTCTTCCTTTCTGAAAACACAGGGGTGCTTTGGTAGTTGAAATTATAATGCAGGCTTCTGTTCAAGGGAGCATGTTCAGAGATCTTGAAATAATTTTCATATAAACTGGTGAATATTAGTAAACTTAAAATAATAATTTGTAATTGACTATTAATACTAAAATTAATTTTGCTTGCTGAGAATTATTAGAAACAAAAATGTATCCATAAAGGCCCAAAATTTGCACTAACTTTGAAACAATTCTACAGGTTATTTGCAACAAATAACTCTAGATTGCTTTTTTACCAAGAAGTGACCAAGTAAATACATACATATAAGAATGGCATCATTTTGTTTTAATCTATCTACATTGCAAAGTATGGGGAGATTCATGTAGATAAACAGAGTCCACAGATGCCTTTTCTTCATCAGATTCACATCTTGTTGTAAGATCTCTCTCTCTTTTCTTTTTTTTCTTTTTTTTTTTTTTAGTTTCTGAAGGGCTCTAGACCATGCAAGAAGCAGAGCAAAACAAAGAGAGTCCTACTATGCATCAGAAGTTGTTTATTAATTTTCCTATCAAAGGAAAAAGTCTGAAAAACTTATCAGCAGCCTTTCTGAGAAGCTGTGTTGTAACATGGTGTCCATCACTGTGATGGCAAACGTTTTTGCAGGCTGAAAGAGTTTCCTTGTGATTATTGGAAAATGTAATCTGACTGGTAAACTTTGTTTAGAAAGTCCTTTGCATACATAATGCTTAATGTTGTGTTTGCTATGGCTTTGGATATATATTCCGTTTTTATGATCTGTGTAAATTAGATAAAAGCTGAAGTGATAGCAAATGCTTCCATTAAATGATATTATTTTTTCTCTTAGAATGTGAATGCCAGCTGGTCACTGTATTTCTAAACAGACTGTTTAAGTTAGCAGAAAAGGAAGAAAAACTGTCCTAGAGCTCGCAGTACCAAAACAAAAGTGAAATACTTCATCTTGTTCTGATTAATGCAGCGTTTGGAACAGAACACAGCTACTGGTCTGTTTGGATCACATCAATGGCCTGATGTGACCATCTTGGTCCCTGTGAATAACACGTCTGTGACATTAACTGGAATTTGAAGAATTTAATTGAGGGAACAAATACCTTCAGTTCCTACATTAAATTTAACTTCTGCCTATCTTCCAGTTTTAGTCTGGGTTCACCTGACCTACAGTCGTTTTTCATGAGTGTATTCCCTGTCAAATCACAGATTATGTACTGGTTACAAATTAGAATGGGGAAAGATGTCTTCAAGGAAGATCATGGTTGTAAGACTTTGTTTTGCTTCTAAGACAATTAATTCAGCCTGTAATGTGTTTTCTGTCTGGTCCTAACTATCTGCTCAGAAAGAGAACCTTTGAGAATAAGCTCCATGAGACATCCTAACACCTGCGTTAAAGCAGCATTCATATCTCCACCTGCCCTCCAAGCAGTTGGGCAATATGTAAACCTGTTCAGAAAGAGCATAATTAAATGCAGGTGAGTATTCAAAGGCTTAAGGTGCTATTTAGGTCTTGCACTAAAAATATTCTTCACTTGCCAGCTCTTTAGGTGTCAGATACCCTGAAACTTTTGGAAATCACAAGCAAAAGAGTGTTTCGGTGAGAGGCATCAAGGCATGTTCTCTTCCAGCATTATGTAATTCCTTATGAATCTTTCCATGATTTCAGTGGGCAGATGCGTGCTAGCTGAGAGAATGACAAGAACTGTGCCATAAGCCTTTTTAGCATATCATAATGACTGGACACTGTGCGCCATGCATGATATTTTTTTTGTGACTCCACTTTGTGAGTGTCTAATTTCCTCTCCCTTGTCTTGAGCATCGGTGTGTAACAAGGGACCGTGGATTGCAACAAACAGCAAGGGCCCTTCAGCAGTCCAGTAACTTTATTCTGGTTTGTGTACAGCTCTTAAGTACCAAAACCTGTTGTCCAATGTAGTGAAGGCATTTAGGCACATGGACAGTCAATAGTATTTAGGTTAAGTAGTCACACAATTTTTAAAACACGCCTAGTCTTCTTGGTTATGTTACTTGTGGAATGATTTTCTGCATGCAGTTTTGAAAATAGTGGTCATATGTGTTTGTGTCATTAGAACTTTCCAGTAACATACTAGTGATTTCTGTTGTTCAAAAATTTTATTTCAGGTACATGATAGGGTCAATTTAAGCTAAGTTAAAATGTAAATATTGTCCTTAGCTGTCTGACTGGCATACCTCCATGCGAATCAGTGGCACTTTGCCAGTTTACACTGGGAGGGGATATCTGAGCAAGGTTACTGAACTGATCTTCTCAATTGTCCCCTTAATCCTCTTATGTTTCCATTTTAAAAATTTATTTGCTACAGGTATTTATATTTTATATGTCTCTATATAATAGCATTTCTCAAAATCTTCCCTATAAATAGCGTAGCTACTTTTATCATCTTATGTTTCCAACATAAACCCTGATTCAGTCTCTGAGGAACTCTCTTCTAGAAACACTAGTTTATGGAAGCATATAAATACAAATCATGGTGAGTCCTATTATTTGGCACTACTCACCAGGCCTTAAGGTAAGAAAGCCTGCAATCACCTAGTTGGAAAAAAAACTTTTATAACACCAACACAGGTGTTGCAACCTACTGTGATTGCATTGTGAAAGTGACCTCAAAAATTTTTTTTTTTTAATTTCAGATTCATTTTGATAGGCGATACAATCACTTTGATCATACTTTTACTGATTTCACTCCTATATTGACATTGGAAAGTTTATCATGAATATGTTTGAAACATGCAGAAGCACTAAAGTCTGCATTTTCTAGACGATTACAAGTTTACAGTTTTGTTAGTGTACAAAGTACTGGATACCTTAACCAGCCAGGCTCCTATTCTTATGGTGGGGAAAAAAACTGTGATAGAAAGAGAAGGAAATGAATAACAAATTAAACATTTTGTCTTTGTTTTTTAATAGATTATTTTCAGGAAGGCTAAAATAATGAACAGCAGCACTGTTGTACACAGTGTAAATCCTCCTAAAGATGAAGGTCAACATGGGATTCTGAGATTAAAAAGACAGATTAAATATTTTGAACATAAAATGCGGTTGATAATGAAATCTATAAATGGAAGCCTTTTCTATGTTGTATAATGCTAACACATGACATTTTGCTGTCCATATAACCTTTAGCTTTTCTGTCAATATTGTTGTGCTGCAGTGATTTCAGAAAAGGCATTAAACACTGCCAGAATGAAAGGCATGTTTTAATAATAAAGCAATTATTATCTCCTTATGATGTAGGAATATAATAGGCTTTTAATGTATTGAATCAAACACTATCTGCTTCAATATGTTGTGAAAACTATGATCTATAATTTATTAAAATGGAAGAAAATTTTATGTCAGCGATGTAAACTAAGCACTACCACAAACATTTGTTGCAAACAGGCAGGGATAATTCAGCAAATGATGACTGAAAGGTTCAAATATTAGCATCAACCTAAGGTTTGATGTTTATTTTATTTTTAAGGTGAAAGCAGGCTGAACTTTTAGATTTATAAAAAATAATTGGTCAAAGAGTAGAAGCAGAAACCACGTATTATTTATTGCATAAGTATGATTTAAGAGACATTGTGTTGAACAATCTCATAGGACCCAAGGCATGATCTCAGAGTAAACAGAATCTTTTCATGATTCCAGTTTAATAGCCATATATTTGTACAGAGCAAACTTCAACTTTTCTGTAAACTAACATCATGGTGTTATGTGTTCATTGAGCTATTGTGATGGAGCAGAATTCTTCTTGCAAATAAAGGTGCAGACCCTGCAGTTGCATAAATTCTATATGTTGCAGAGAAGCTGGAGCTGCCTGTTATGTCCAGCTCAGTTTAACAAAAGGGAAGAATGGTAAGGCATTACATTTAATAAATACACATTTTGTGTTGTTTTTCAGTATTGAAGAAAATAATTAAGTGATCAAGCAGACTTTAGAGTAACATGCCAAAAGCAAAGATAAATTCAGAACAGAAGGAAGGCCCTCTCTTGCTGGGTGCTCTGATATCAATGAGAATTGTGTAAAAAGCACTGGAAGGACATCACTTCAAGGATTTGCACTGACTTTTAATTAAGGACATTTTTATTACACTGCAGGATGAAGCTACAGTGACCATTCTTAGTTTCTGTTCATACTTCTGCTGTTTATTTGAACAGAGTGGATAGCAAACAGAGTTTATGAAGACATGAGAATAAGTCCTGCTTTTGTTATCTAAGCTGTGTAGATACAAGAATCTTCTAGGGCAGATCAACTTGCAAAATGAACCTATGTGATATAACATCTGAGAGGGCGTGTCTGCACTGTAATGTACTGGAGGAGAATCTGAGCTAGTGTTAAATAAGTTTCTAATGAGAAATAGTCCAGCTGTGGCAGGATGGTAAATTATCCTCACACAGAGCTTGGCTATCACAAATACGTTTCTAGTACTGAAACTAGTCATTGACTATCTGTACTGTGCAGATGGGTGGGAGAGCTCAGTGCTACATCTGAGCTTGAGTCAGGACTGTAATGGTAGAACATCTTGTTCTGCTACCTGGCAGCCTTCAGGTCCAGATCTTTTGAGCCAGATATTTAGATTTATCTAAAACTTCCTATAGTTGGTTACTAAAGTAAACATCTTGTTGAAAGTTTAGTCCATCCTGAGTTGTTTTAGCTAGGTTTGAGAAGTATCATTGTTTTGATTCAGCTATTTATAAAACTGATGCAACTAGCTGTCTTGTGAACAGTTTGGAAGACTGGTCAAGTACTTACAAGAGGTTCTTTTGGGCTCACTAAGTCCCAATTATTAATGTTTGTCATAAACAGCCTCTTTGGAGAAACTGACCTTCTCTGCTTATAAGACTTGGTTCTGAGAGCGTTCTGATCCCACTAGCCATGACTGTAAGCCATGTACCAGTTCAAATGCGTGAAATTCAGTTTGAAACTAAACTGACAACTGGGCTTCAAATCTACACAAACAGATACTGTAAGGGCAAAAGAGTGAAATCCCATACCACTAGATTAGCTAAAAATGTTTTATCACCAAGGAGTTGATTTAGGAAAGTGTATTCTTTCTACTTTATAGTGCAGTTGCATTTGGAATTTCAGTACAATCAAGCACGTTGGAATTGACTGAACACTGAATATACCTCAGACTGGAATGATAATAAATACGATTACAAATATGAAATGGGAACACTGCAAATGGAATCTAAACCTGTGTCACAAATTGGCCATACTAATTTATTTTACTATTTCTAGAAGAAACTTATTTTTTAAAATTAGATAAGAGCATTTGCATTAAATTTCACTTTTGCAGGTCGCTGTGATAGCAATGGCACCATTACTGCTGGTCTTTTAACCTTATAGTAGGCTTTTCTCTTACATGTCCTGTACTCCCTTCAGTGCACCAGAGAGCTTGCTCTTAAAGCAGACAAATACTGTTTCTTCTACCCAGTAAAGACACCGTCACTGTGAATGATCTGAGATAACCAATTCAGCATTATCTCTATGAAAATTTTTATAATTACCCTTGATGAATTTATGTACATCCTGGCAAAAGGTTTTGGTAATCCCTGCAGTAAGCCTTTAAAAACTCTGAACACCCTCTCTTTTAAAAACAATGCTACTTAGCTCCTTCCTTCTAATTGACCTCTTTGGCTCTGGAACATGCCCTCTAGAAATTATAGTTCCCTAAACATTCTCCTTCCTTGATAAAACCCTGAAATATAAAATGCTAGGAAACGCAATCTGAAATACCATGCTCTTCAGAGGAGGAAGGATTTACAGCCTCCTTAAGAAGAGGCAGACAGCAGAGCTTATAGCACCACAAAGTCCAAGGATTCACAATAAAACCCTTCCTGAACATGAATAGAGGAGATTCATATTCAGATGATTAAATGATTAGAGATGAGGAAAGTGTTCCAAAGGAAGAGGATTTAAAAGATTGAAAGGGCTTACTTTGGAGAAAAAGTGCAGAGAATTAAAAAAAAAAAAGAGCAATACTGTAGAGAAAGTAATTACTTTTGTTATGTACCAGTGATCTGTAGTTCCAAAACAGGAGAAGGATTTAATGACCTTTGGAAGGGGACAGGCTTGAAATGATGACTGTAAATACTTGTGGTTTTTTAAGAAGTCTAGGAATAGTTGATTTTAGGGTTGTAATACACTTGCTGACTCCCAGATGTAAGCTGATGTCAAAAAGCCTGCAAGAATGAACTGTGTCATTCACAAATTATTCCTTTGTTGTTGTTGTTGTTTATTATAATCTGGGATATTCACCCTTAGATGTAAAGCTAAAGTCCATTTGCTGGCATAGGTTTTTTTCCAGCTGATGTGTTACCATTGGACACAAAGTCCCAACATGTTGTTTTGTTCTGGAAAATGCATTCCAAAGATATGCCTATGGCATCCCTGCCAAGACATGATTTCTCTGTGAGTATGAAGCTTCATTAGCACAGAAAAGGAAAGATGCAAAGGATATATCACAGCCCCTTCTCATCTTAGAATTTTCACTTTTCAATGTCCTTAATATCTAGGCAGCCTAATAGATTTTTTTTCTGTTCTTTACTACTGTTTAATACGCACCTCAGATCCAAGTGTGTGCACAATAAATCCCTGCAGATGCTTAATAGAAGGTCAGCTGAAGGTATTAGAGAGAGCTTTATCTCCACAACGTGGGGATAGCAACACAGTGGCGAAGACTTGTATCTGTAACAGTCAAATTAAAACAAATATCCATCAGAAAAGAAAAACAATGAAACTATTTCCATCTGAAAACTATTGCTTTGGTGAACTTGAGCTTTAAAAATGTTTACTGTTTCAGATGCAGTGTGTTTAAAAAAACCAACAAAACCACAAAAACCCAACCCAAAACAAAACCAAAGAAAGGGAAAAAACAAGTAGTGTGTTATAGTCAAGATGCACATTTTCCCCAACTCTAAGATGCCTTTATTTTTGATCAAACTAGTGTTCACCTTAAAGCTCTGACTGATCACAGAAAATATGTCCATTATTCAGAAGTTGATGGAAGGAAAAATAAAAATAATTCTGTAATCTTAACTATAGTGATTGCTGTTGCTCCCTCTAAATGCAGCCCCTTCTCAGAAACACAGGAATCTGGTTTAGAAAAGAAAGCGTATTAGTGAGAACTTAAATGACTCGAGCTTTAAAGTAAGTGAATGAATTCAAATAAGAGATGAAATTTAATTAAAACTGATGTTATTACTAGCTGCTGTAATTCCATTTGTTAGCAAAAAAACATTAAGGAGCTATATATAGCCAGACTGAGCAAATCTTTTATATAATTACTCTACATGCATAGTTAGAGAGTCTTATGAGAACCGCACATTAAACATTAGCGTATTGTGAAGCAAGACAAGACAGCCCTCTTCTGCTTCAGAGGCAAAACTTGGGTATCATGATGTGCCAGATACTGTAAGTATTCAGAATATGACTGAGGAGGAGCACATGACTCGGTAACACAAGCTGCCCTCAGCAGCGCTTATCAACAAATAACTAAACCATACTTAACATGTGTCCCTTTTGCCTTATGAGTAAATAATTTTGTCTCTGCCATTAAAGTAGTCTTTAAAAAGAAAGAAACAAGTTAGACTTGAAATTGTTAGGCCTGCTAGAATCCAGTACTGAATGGTCATTATGCCTAATTTTAGTCTTTCTGCAGCATAGGACAGACAAAAAATGGTCAGCAGATCTGTTCTGTAGGAGACTGAAAATATTTTAAGTGGTTTCTTTCAGAATAAAAGATTTTTTTCCTCAAATTTCATTTTCAGTGAAAGTAAATTTTAAAAAGTATTTTGAAATTCTTAGAACTAACTTTACAAGTCTAAATCAGAAAGTTCCTGGCTCAGCCATAGTGTCCAGTTCTCAGATGTAGCAGACTGATAAAATAAGCAAGATTTTATAGCCAGGGCTGGACAGAAAGATTAGAATAGCTTTGGAAGATTCTTGGATGTGATGCTGTAAAACTAAGTAGAAATCCTTTGAATCCTTGATATAGCTGAGATTGTGGTAATTAATGAGTTCACGCCTGCCCAGCAGAGCTAGTGATCATTAGAAATTCTCTCAGAGCTTTCTTTCTCCAGATCCATAAGTGAAGCTTCTGGTGCTTCCAGGAAACATGAAAGTTCTGAAGCCTTGTGGTCCATCACCTAAGGGGTGGGACAGAAAGGAGAGTTGTTCTGTGCTGTGGATCTTTAAAGAAGTGATGTCCCCAACTCAAGTTATGTCTTCTTGTCAGGACCACATGAGCTCAGAGTTGTACCCAATTTTTTTTAAGGTAGGAACATGAAGGACCAAACCAGTGACTGGTCTTTCAGTCAACGTGCAGGGTGAGGATGGTCATTCACTGCTGCCCATTATCATCTGCATTTTCATTACCATGTCTGTTTTGCAAAACTGATAATTTTGGTGCATGTGGACATGGTTTTTAATAAATTTACATGAAAATGAGTTTTGAAATAGAAATTTTAGCATGATCCAAGACTAACAGGTTAGAGACATCTCATTGAAACAAATATATAAAAATTTTTCTCTCAGAAGTTTGAATGCCAGGCTTCATAGCTTGCTAGAGAAACTGTTTAGGCACTCAAATCCTTGCTGCAGCGCTTTTTTCTTTACTCAGGCAATCAGATGAACTTCAAGGCTACAGGAACTAAAAACTCTATCAAGTGCTTGAAAATGAGTATTATTTGGGAAATCAGTTGTGGTACAATAACTGTTACAGGTCTCATTTGAATATCTTTGAAGCCAGTAGGATTTGCATATAAATCTATATCCTCAAAGTAATGTGGGAATTGATTTTGGAACTCAAAACCTATTGTGCGATGAAACTTCATTGAAGTATCTTCTGCATGTTGGGGATATTATGAAAAATGAATCTAAATTTAGATCCATCAGTACCAAATTAAGCAAATACAGTAAAAATAGTGATACATCACTTCTGTATTTGGTACAGCTTTTACCTTTGAGTATGCAAGGGTTTTGGTTTCTTTCATGAGGTCATTGGCTTGTTGTGGGTTTTTTTTGGGTGTGGGTTTTGATTTTTTTTTTTTCTTCTGTTAGAGCCATCTTAGTTGTTAGCACATCAGAGGAGTCAAATACTTCATTCTCAATATTGATTCCCAAAATATCTACCTTATCCTCTAAGTTTTTTACCCCGGAACTTTCCAATCATGACACCAAATGTTCTCCCTCTGAGTGAAGGGGTAGCAGTTAAATTCATCCATACAATCCACTTAATCCCCACCATAAGTAGAGCTAGAGGCACTCCCTGGGCCTATAATTGCTTCAGGGGTGTGAAACAGTCTAAGATCAATATAAAAATATTCTAATCCTCTAAGTAAGAGTCCCAAACACTATAATTTAGGATTGTAAATGGTCTTATGCTGGGATGTTACTCCCCTCCAGGCACTGGCTGAAGGGGGCTGGGAGCAGCAGCTGGGGCAGCTTTCCTCCCGGCACAGCTGCAGGCATCTCACCCGAACAATTACTCGATTTCTCCTTGTCCGAGTGGTGCAGGTGACTTCAGAACTGCTTACCTCTGCAGATAAACCTTTGTGATGTAGAGTCTGCAGCACAGAGAAGAACAATATCTTTTCTGCTTTGTGTGGCTCCTTAATACATATTTGTTAATACTGTAAGTCGTATTTTCTGCAGATGCTCATTTTTAACATACTGTCTTATGAGTGACTTTGCTCATAAGAGCCTGACTGTAGCTTTCTATTTGTAGGTTAATTCTTTCAAGGTGTTAACTGTTTCTAAAGAACTTTTTGCTTTTAACGCCATTCATACATTTCACAAAAATACCTTTTTCTTTATATCTCTGTTTGAAAAGAGTTCCATACCCAAATACAGACCTAAGAATGTTAAAAAGTATTCATTCTGATGAATGCTTCTCTAAATTGAAAAACAAAATGATACAAGTTTTTATATCTCTACTCTCTGTTTTCTAGTCATACTGTTAAATGCAAATTTAAAAACCTCCGGAGGCTCCTCAATAGCTAGCCCTTTACCTGTTTTTCTGCTGTTATTAACTCTTGCATGCTGGCAGCTCTTGCTTGAGAAGTTATCACTAACATTCCTGTCATCATTCAGAGACAACTTTAAACTGATTGGAATATTTATCAAACTGTATGTTAACACTCTTAGCTGAACTATAAATCATCCTGACTGACTTATGCTTTGTCACCCTCTGAAGCCTGACCCTTATTTTATTAATCCACAGAATAAAATACATTAGAGAGGAGTGAATAAAAAGAATAATAAATTAGCTGAATATTCTCTAATAGACATAACTGTCTTCAGAGAACAGGGTAAATTTGAGTAGTAAAAAATCAGAGAAGGTTTGTATATGGAATTGTTCGATGCTATAATATATGCTATTATAAATTATATTCTTTAATATGTATAATTATGTAAAGTAATGCACATTGTCCCCACTCAATAATTGATCTGCTGATATTCCTAAATACACAGATTGTTTTTCTGGTGTCAGTTGTTCCATTGCAAGTAGGAAGATAGATTTACATTCCTGACTCTGTTCTCCTGGTTAAAATACTGTCTCTCGTAACTCTTGTGCTGTTTGTTGTGTACACAGAAAAGCAAAAACCTAGGAAAGCCTGTTGTCAGAAATCTCTGATCCCAGAGAGTTAATGAGACTAATTCAGTTTCGAAATATAATGACATTTTTTGCTTTTTTTGGTGTCTTTTCAAGGACACCTGTCCTGACATACCTCTTCAATTCTTAAAACACAGAGGAAACTCTCTGAACCTGCTGGGTAGCTGTAGTTAAAAGTCAAAGAAAAAATTCAGAGGCTTTTGGTCTAACAACAAAAAATACATCTACAAACAAACTATCTATTGGCTTGCTATATTCACAATCATTCCATGGAAACAAAACAGATATTGAAATGGAGGGAATTTAGTTTGTTTTTCTTCCTAATGCCCAGATTATCTTCCTGCAAAATACTTTCTAAAAACAACTGTACAGCAACATGAAGGTAGAAACCCAACATTTCTTTCAGTGTATGCGTGTAACGGAAAAGCCAGTCTATTATGAATACATGTATTGGAAAATGTGAGATTTTATTAGCTGCATAATTGTAACTATGTTACTGGAATTGACAAAGAAAAGCTAAAAATATTTTTCTGAATTGATCTTGTAAGTGGGCTTGTGCCAGGTTGTGAAGTACGAAATAATTATTTAGAATTAAGACTATTTGAACTGATGTGTGTTCACACAACTGTAAATTCACAAGCTTGTTGATAACGAGGACGCTGCCTGTAAATGACTACAGCTGCTGAGGCTCACTGTTGTCCAGCAGACATGAGGTCAGCCTGCGTCCCCCTTAGGTCTGTGACTAGGGAATGGGAGAGGCATGAATGGGTAAGCGTGCCTGCTGGTAGACAGGAGAAATGGGAGTGTGAGTGCAAGCTGGAGATTTAAACTTGTTCCTTTCAATTAGGTTAGTTGGTTCCTTTGTATTGAGTTAGAAAGACATGCAATCTGTTAGAACATCTCTGGTGAGAGCATAATATCATAAAGTGCAGTAATTAATTTGATCATTTGTGGTCATCTGAACATCCCTAAATTTATCCCTCAGGCAACTCCCCTGACTTCTCTGGAACTACTCCAGGGAGGAATTAAGCCCTGTGCTCAGAGAAATAACAAATGTCTTGTATGTAGGTTTGCTTAAAAAATGTTGGTATCAGAGCATCTTAAATTTTGAATTTAGTTGTTCATCATTATTCATCCAAGTTAAACTAGTAGGTATTTTCTTAACTATCTTTTATCTAAGCAGAATAATGCTGCCAACACTAGACTTTGTTTTTAGTGTCCACTACTATGAACTGTTCTGTCCACAGTTGATGCTGGGAAGCTTGCTGCTTTTGATGCTTAAATAGTCCTGTCTCATACTGGTTTCTGAAAAGCCTGCCCCTATAGAGAGTGGGAATTGACACTCCAGTACGGGTTTTTGCCACGTCTCCTCCTTTCCTGATGAAGAACAGATGCCCCTGCAGTGCCTCTCACCTCTTGTCTTATTCATGTTCTGCCTCCTATCTGCAGGATTTGCCCAGCAATCATCTCTGCGAGGGATTTTGAATCAGGGAGAGTTTTGTAAAAAGTATAACCCTGCTATTTTTCATGTAGATGAAGAAAACTTGTACATTAAAATACAGCACCTGTATATATTTGATGATATCTGTCACCTAGAATCTCAAAACAGCAAATGGAAGGACCACAGTAAGTTATTTGCCAGAAGTCACATAATGAAGCAGTTGCAGAGCTATGGAGCTACATTTGACTGCTGATGCTTCCCGTGTACAGCCGCAATAATCCTCTGGTGGCTCTACAACCTGATGCATAATAAGATGGTGATTCCCAGTGATGTTGTACCATTGACCTTAAATCTCACACATGATCACTCTCACTTTCTGAGGTCCTTAACAGTCAAATTGGGCTTACTCATATAAATGATTCGTTTCCCACACCTTCTTCAAAGGTGTTGAAATACAGTATTGTGCTTTACTTTCAAAGGGGCATTATTGTACAACATTATTAAAAATATATTTTTTACTTAATTTCAGTTATTGAAGGAACAACATACTATGTAATACAAAAGCTTTTGTTTTCTTTTGAGGTTGACAACACCCAAGGGTGTGTTGGATAAAAGAATTGTCTCTTGCTAGGATACACAGGCCTGGATTTTCTTCTATATAAACACATTAAATGATATCAAGTTGTACGATTAGGCTTTTGAAATTAGTACAGAATTTGATGTTCCCCACTGGGTGAAAATGGTAGGCTGGGCATTAAAGTTGAGATTCTAGATATAATCCAGGATCTTCTAACGAAGCAGATTAATATTGCATTAGCGGACTCTCTAAAGCCAAAATGGCCAGTAACTTCTATGTGTTATACTCACCAGTGTTTCCTCTAAAATTAGAAGTCTCAAAAAACTGAGGAACTTGAGAAAAGGTGTGTTCTTTTGCAACATTTGGGATTCTCAAGAGTGCCTATATATAGCTGAGAAATCAACCAGCTTTCTGTTGGTAGAAGGAGCACTTGCAAACTCAACTATGAATGTGAAGCATCTTGCTGTGGAAACTACACCTCACAGTGTGTAAATTGCTTCAAAAATTGAATTATTTATAGTAATTTTAAAGATTAAAATAAGATCGTCTTATCCTTCTCTTACTGAAAAAGTCTAAATGATACTACTGTTATCCTCAGATCGTTTTCCAGACTCTAAGAAGGAATCCACAGAATTGCTGTTTTAACCAGTCATCTGCTTCCTGCTGCTCGACACCACTGATTGGAGGGTTGTAGAAAGACATGCAAAGCCAAAAAATAAAAGTCCAATGGGGAGAATAGGGGAGGGCATGGGTTTGTTACTTGTTCGTGTTCTAGTCTTGAGTCAGGCTACCACCATTTGCAGTGTCCTCTGGTGTGATCATTTGACGTTATGACTGGTGCTGATTTCAGAAAGATAGAATTGGACTATCTACTCTTCAAGTTCAAGTATCACAAGGGTACAAACAGTTGAAACAATAGCTTCAGAAAATATGCACGTTTTCAACTGTAGACAAGATTTCTTATGTTGCTTTTGTTTTTACCTGGGTTTGATTAATGATTTCATGCTGGATACAACCAATAATTTATAATAATTACTCTTGCTTTCTGATAGGGGTTTTATTCTGCTTGCAAATCATTTGTGTAGACAATGCTGTTTTGGGAAGAAGTGAGCGATTGCCCTTAGTTGTCTGCTGTCAAATTTAGAAACGAGACTACTGGAGGAATGGAGCAATGCTGGACAGGAAGTTACAATGGCAAGAAAAGCAGTGCAGAACAGATTTATGGTGGTTGAAGACCATCAGAGGAAATGACAAAGTGGAGTATTCAAAAGTAAACACACCTCCTCTGAGGTTTTTCAAGCAACTTTCTGAACTTTTAGTAATCCCAAGTCTTTTAAAATATTATGCTTTTCTAGTACAGGTATCGTAGTCTTGTCCCATCCTGCCGGGTGTTGACTGAGATAAGCAAGAGTCTTTTCAGACTTTTACAATGCTACCAAATTAAGAATAAACATGTTGCTTTACAATAAGTTTATCATAGGTAATAGGCAGCAAGGATGAACATGTTAAGATATAGCTACACCAAAGCCTATAAACTATTAATGATATAGCTGTGATTTTAATAATAAATGAATAAAACTAGCACAAAGTGCCCTGAGAGGAAAGGGAGAAAGAAATGGGTTGAACAGTTAAACCACCTGTGTAAAATACTTTGGCGCAGATATGCCAGCTACCAGTGCAGTATTTCCAGGGAGCAGATTTTGGAAACTGTTCCATTTCATGTAATTTAACAGATGAAACTTTTGATGTGGTAATAGTGGGAAAGTTTATGTTCTCCTAAAGGAATTAAATTGTACTTCAGGAAATACAGTATAAGTACTTGGTAGATCTCGTTCAGTTTAATCAGTGCCTCGAATGCTGGTTGATGGAAACCTGGTGAGATGTTGGACTGCAGCTAAACAATTCAAATTATTCGATTTCTGTCCTTACAGACAATCCTAGTAAAAAGCAACTCTTTCAAATAGACTTTATAGGCAACGATAGTGACTGAAACAATAGTCTCACTGCTTCAGGAAGTTGTTAATACACCTTACAAAAAGTCAGCAAACAGCATTTGATAGAATGGACAGTGTAAATTCAAATTTTATTCAACTTAGTAAAAATAATTCATAGAATCAAATAGTAGCTAAGGTCCCTTTATGATTCCAAAATGAAGTGAGCAGTACACCTGTGTGCTGAAACCTGCCTGTTTAAACATAAAATCAGGGTTTGAAAAACAGTCAGTGTACTGCAAGCCTGGTGGTGCTACTACCCGTGCAATAGTCCTGTTTCTGCCTCTTGGATTTCTGTTAACTTCAATGGGAAAGTTACAGTCCACACAGCAGAAAAGCCAGATTGTAGTATAAATGGAACTACATTTTTCTAAGAAGCTGACTGTAATAATCAGTCAGGCAAAGTTCCCATGACACGTCGTGAAAAGGGGAATCTGTGCAACTTGTTCAGTTCAGAATTTGGTTCCGCTATGTCCAACAAAACTATGTTACTGTGGAAAGGAAATACGATTCCCAGTTGATAACGTTAATTCCAGCTCTTGGTTACTGTATGGCAGGAATTAACCTACCACTGGTATTTGAAAGGCAACGTGCAAACTGATGCTTGTGTAGTTGCAGCCTGCTAAGTGTGTGTTAAAGATCTGCTCTGTATTCGTGAAGAGATTGAATTGTTAAGCAGAGCAAAAGCAAGTACTTTTGTATATACTGAGATCAACTTACCAAGTTGATGCTGCTAAGAGATGAAGGTGAAAGTGAAAAACTGAGAAGTTAAATGTACCTACTGTAGCTAAAAAAGTTTTTTCTGATTTGTTCCTTAAGGGGGGCCAAGCATGCTGAAGGCTTGAACGTGGAGGTAGAATTAATAGAGCAGAGATCAGTAAAACTAAAGGTTAATAGTGCAATAAAGGTCATTGCAGTCTACCTGAACAATTAGTATCTAATCAACAGGCAATGCGATTGGCTATAAAGGAGGATAAAATTAAATGTTGTGATTTCATATGAAGCTTTATCCCAACTTCAAGTGAAGGACATACGCTTAGTCAGCAGCTCAGGAATTCAGCTACAAAGTAGGACATGGATAATCAGAGTTCAGGAGGCACTCTGTATGATAAAGGAACAGGTTAGAAAGTTATTCTCAGTGGTATTTAAGGCTGCTACTTGTACCTTGCCTTCCCCTTTCAAAGCTCAGCAGCTTCGCAGCATCTGTAGTAGTGGCAGTATAGACTGCCCTACTATGAAATAAATAAATCATAAGGGAATTTTTCACTGCATATGGTTTGCTAGAGGAAATTGTCTCAGTCAATGGCCCACAGTTTATTTCAGAAGAATTTGACATGTTGTTAGGTCTAAATGCAGTGAAGTATGACCAAGTTTCTTCATTTCATGAAGCATCAAATGGAGCAGTGGAACATTTTTTTTCAGACCATTAACCAGACAATCTCAGTATCAATATGTTATCAGAAAACTGGAGTCTGTTTGGTTTGATCTTTTTTTTTTTCTTTTTTTTTTTTTTTTTGGTATAAAATACCTTCTGTATGTCACAACATTTAATTAATAGTTTTTAAATAGACTGGAAGTCCTAAGGCTTGTGCTGTTCACTTGGCACAATGCTTGTGGCCTATTGCAAGCGGTGATAACACTATTTACTGGGTTATTCAGGCTGGGTAGCGTTAGAAGCTTTTATGGCTGAAGTCACAAAATACTGGCCTTCTTGTGGAATCAGAGACAATTCTCAGCTGCACAGATGTGAAGTGGTGATTTTCCTTTCTTTTTCCACTCATATAGATGAGAAAATGCTCAAGAATTTGAAATTCTGAGTAAAGCAAAGAGGAAACTGAGCTGAGAGCAGCAAAGTATAATGAGCAAGGGTGTCAGACAATTTCTTACAAGGCTCTGAAGAGTTTGTTTTCTTGCTTTTTCATTATGACCTGGGAAAGGGCATGGCATTGCTGTTAAAAGCTACCAAAAAGACTACAATGAACAAGGAATAAGAATTTAGAGAATAACAGAGTTTTTGGTGTCCTGTAGGGATGAATTTCTCAACTGACAATCAAGGTATCAATACTTGACTGACTTCTTTACCACTGATTTATTATGTGACTATTTCTATTAACCGTTAAATAAATATTTCGATCTTTTGTCTTATTCTTGGCGTTACCTAATGAGATGGAATGACAGCAAAGATTGGTTTTTGCTGTTTGCCCATATGGTTCACAGTACCACAGCATCACAACGAGCCCCTAATAATACAGTAGGTAATAAAACAAAGATTAATACTCTGAGCTGTCCAAACATGCATGCAAGGTGTGAGGAAATTTTAATCAACCCACTTAGGGCTTTTTAAATTGTAAAGTTGCTTGGCAAAAAATCTTGAGTGAATCTAGTAGAGCTGGGAAACTAGTTATACTTCTGAATGTGAGAAAGCGGACCTCACAAAGTGATCTGTAATCAATGCCTAGTAAATCTTTCAGAGCTACAATTTAAAATATGACGTTTTATTTTCAAGCCTTCCAATGCTTTTTAATCTTTTGTTTTCTTGTTGATTGTTTGTTTTACTTTATTTCTTATTGGATTTTTCCTTGTATTTTGGAATTGCTTATGACTTGCATGACTCAGCAATGAAAGGAAAAAAAAATCTGCTGATTGATTTTAGAACATTCCAGGCAGGAGATTCTCATCTGGTCTAGTTTACCATAACTACATTGAAGTGAATGTATTTGAGATAATTTATACTGAGACCTACCCACTCCGATTCAAAGGTAACATTTTCCTCTGTGACACGTCTGTTCCCCATCCCACGCTGTAGCTGCACAGCTCTGCATAATCTCGTTTCTCCTCTGCCTTCATACCTCTCAGTCACATTGGGGCTGCACCTGTCTGATACATTGAAATCACTGAAAAGCTTAGAATATTTTTAGTAGCTTTTTGCCAAATGATAGTTCTGAAAATAGTCTCAGTCTATCTGTATTCTGACTGCAGATAGTATGGTCAAAGAAGAGTCTCTGTGTTCTTTGGGGAGAACTATCACTGTCAAGTTCAGCGCTGCGGGTAAGGTCAGCGCAGCGATGGTCTTAAATGACAGTGTCATGAACTTGCCAACTGATTCTTGCCAGCTTGCTGGCCAAACCCTTCAGCATGATGGACAGAACAACTACAGAGGAAGCCTTTGCCCTGCTGCAGCTGGAGAATGGCTGATGATGAACAGAAATGACTCCCAACACAATGGATTACACTGTTCTATAAGCACAGCTAAGCTGTTTCCAGTTTACTTGCAGGCTTGAATAACTTTCTTTTAAATAGATGTTCTTAACAGACATTTGTATCAGTGAATGTATTTTTTTTTTGCTCCCAAGTTTCTGTTCACCAAATATGGAGGTTCTGTGTTTGCATTGATGCTATTTGTTTTGGTTTGTGGGGTTGTTTGTTTTGGGTTTTATGTTGTTGGTTTCCCCCCACCCCCCATACATATTACTTCATTATTTCTGGTAGCTTCAGCTTTTGCGTATTTAGTTCTATTTAACTGTCCATTTTCACAGTATGTGATTTTAGCTCCTATTCCTCTCTGTACTTTGCATATAGAGGAAATTCCAGTACACAGAGGCTATTGCAGGATATGCTGACTCAGACCAAACAATTCTAAATTTGAATAAAAATTTCAAAAGAAGTCCTGTTCTCCATTGTTGAAGTAGTTCAGGTAAATGAACGCAGAAGAACAGAGCTCTGCTGTAGGATAACATTTGAGAATTTGTAAAGAAAGAGTCATAATTTTATAGTGCGTCTGTTTTTATAGTGCATCTATTTTTATAGTGAATCTATTAAACTCTGTTTAATAGGAGTAATTAGTTGGGAAAAAATATGGACAGTCATACGCAGGAGCTTTATTTATAGAGAACATTATTTAATACAATGCTGAGACTAAAATTGCTCTCTGTCTTAGTCTGGGCATGCAATTTTTGTAAATATTAAAGAGCTTTGTGTGCATGAACCGAGGATGCCAGTATCCCTAAGTGCTTAATTACTGTATTCAAGATCATTATTTTCCTTAAAAGGGATTTAATATGAGGATTGTTCAGAATTGCATGTGGCTTGGCTTTAGCAAATAGTGTCGGATGTTACTTGGCCATTATTTAGAACAGAAAGTTTACAAAAAGTGATTGAGTAAATGAAGTACATATACATTATATATGTAGGATCTTTGTTAGTTTCCTTCCTTGCAATAATCTCTAAATTTAGACTAATGCATTCTAGTGGAAGAATCGATTTATCCATGACTTTTCTATTTTTTCAGGAATTAAAGTTTTAAGGGTGTCTTATCATTACTGAAAAGTCAGAAGATAATTCAGGTTGGAAAGGGCTTTGGGAGATCTCTTGTTTAAGCTCTTGCTCAAAGCAGGGTCAGCTATGGGCTCAGACTAGGTTTCCTGGGACTTTATCCAGACAGATTTGGAAAACTTCCAAGGATGGAGACTGTAACAGTATAAACAGAAATGTCCAGATGGTAATTTTAGTATGATAATTATGTGCTCTGACTGCTACAGAGTCCCCAGATTAACTTCATCTTTGGAGCCCCATGCTGAAAGGTTCTTACCTGCTCTGAGACAGGTCTGTTGGGAAGTGGTTAGAATTTACATCAGCTGGTATCTCCTAGGTGCTGCGGGTTGTCGGAGGAGTGTGAAATGCTGACTACTTAGCTGGATCTTCTCAGCTAATGGTCAAGGATGTGGTTGTACTGAAATTAGCGGAAGTTAGACCTCTTTGCTCCTGTTAAAGAGCAGGTCAGTTAGCATTTTGTTAGGTTTCTGAGTCAAGTAGCGCATGCAGTTTAGCAAAGCACCAAGTGATTGAATTGATTTGGTTTGGCACTTAAATTGCCAGGAGGAAGAGATGACTTTTTTATGTGGCTGATGAGGACATATTATACTTGACTAGCAAATGTCAGTACTGCTTTAACTACTAAAACAATCCTTTGCAGTTGTTTATAAAATATATTTACATTAACGCTAATAACAGCAAAAATGAGGATAGTGATGAATATACGCTCCATCTGTAACTGTAAACCAGTAGCTATGTAGATTGGCACTAGTTCAGCAATCTTCAAAATTTCACTCTTTTCGTTAAGGATGCCAGAAGCAGCCTGAGTGGAAATACTTACATTTTATTTCAGAGGAAGAAGGCCTCACAATTGAAGGTGTTTTTGTTCCCACTGAAGTGTGAGGAGCAGCAAAAGTTATTTAAACTTGCTCATTTCTAAAAATGAAATGCCTGATTATATTGGATATGCATTAATCTCTTGTTAGGGTAAGTTCCAAAGCCAAACATCACAGCACTGGGTTCTGCAAATCTTAGTCTGTATAACTGCATCCTCTTACTGCCTAACTTGATAGAGATTTAGGTCAAACATTTGTCTCATTTACAGTAATGGACTTCATGACTGTTTGTTTTATAGGAAAATAGCAAACCCCTAGTACAGCATCCAGAAGGTGAGTTAAATAGTAAGAAATAATAAAAATAATGAGAATGCCTACTACATGCTGCATTGGAAAGATGCAGAGCAGTGGTGTAATGTTCTGGCTGGACTATGAATAGCAGACATTACAGTGCATTACTAGGCTGGTCTTTCAAGTAACTATGGATTTTTCAAGCTCTTTTTTTTTTCTTCTTTTTCATAAGCTACAGTTTAGGTCTTACATTTTCATAAAAGAGGCTGCAGTGCACTTGAAAGTAAATAAAATTATGAAATATGTTTTCTATGAGAGGAAGAAAGCTAGAATGTAATCACCAGCACCTGAAACACATACAATCTCAGCAGATGTGTTACTGAATAGAATGGCCAGACATTAGCATTTTTAATGTCTTCTAACAGCATATGACAAATGTGTCATGAATAATTAGATATTACTAACTACTGAACAGTGCTTAATTCACTTACCTGCCGGTACATTTGCCCTTTCTAGCTGACAGCTCAAGTTGAATAAATGCTGTCTCTGGCTCTGAACCACCAGCTGCAAAGGGCAGAAAGGTCACTCTTTCACATCACAGAGTGAAAGCTCCTGGCACTGAATAGTAATGCAACTCGGATTCTGTGCCACCTGAGCGAAGCCGGCTGGATGGGCAGTGGTATGAACTGGTACGGGACTTTACACTCTGGTTAGAGGGTGTGCTAGCCTCGTGGTTTTAATGCAGATGAGGCATGAATTGACTACAGTTAAGTAATAAAAATTTCACAAGATGCACATCTCTATCTATATGTCTGGAAACTTACTAAACAGAGCAGCAGCCAGGCTCTCGGCTAATAACAACTGCATTTCATTGAAGTAAAAAATCGCTGATGTTTTCTGCTACCTGTAGACTTAGTTGACTGCATTGTTTGTCAGAACATACCAAAACTCAAATTCTTAAATATACTAAAGCCTGTGAACTCCTTTAAAAATGTTGATGGGACTATAGTGGATAAGTCCATGTTTTTAAAGATTTTGCTGCATTTGTTTTACATTTGTAAGGTCAGGTTTACAATACTGTGCTGGTTTAGAATATTCTTCACACCTGTCCGTAAGAATATACTAGCCAATAAAATCAAATTTACAACTGGAATAGAATTGATTACCTTAACATCCTTTGCCAATGTTGTCAACGATTTACATTTTAGGCAGAAAATAAGGTCATACTAAGGGCCAGGACCCTGCTCCAAATACCACTGAAATCAGTGGAACCGTTCACACTGACTACCAAATACTTAAAGGTCAGGCTTTAAAGTCTGAATTCTCATGCTGGAACGCTGCCCAGTGCTCAGGGTTGGCCACTGAACAAAGAGGCGCGGAGAGAAACTCATGTCCTGTAACAAGCGGTAGTAGAATCATAGAATCATAGAACGGCCTAGACTGGAAGGGACCTTAGAGATCATCTAGTCCAACCTCCCTGTCATGGGCAGGGACACCTCTCAACTAGATCAGGCTACTCAAGGCTCCATCCAACCTGGCCTTGAGCGCCTCCAGGTAGGGGGCAGCCACAACATCTCTGGGCAGTTTATTCCAAAGTCTTGCCACCCTCGTACTGAAGACTTTGGAATAAATTGCCTGTAAACCATAAAAGGAGGCAGCATTTTGCTGTAAATAGTGGTAGAAAGGGCAGAGGAAGTTTTTTATTCATGCTATCTAACAAAAATAATGATTAAACGTGTTTGCTGTAATTAAAGGGAAAACTGGGGAAAAGAAGCATTTTAGGGGGAAAAACAATGAGAGTTAGACTGCAGAAAGTCCAGCGTATAGCTCAAACTATACTGAATTCCATGAAGGAAAATGGAGTCTGCTAAATAGGAGGAAAAGTAAAAGAGAGGGGGATGGCGGGGTATTCGTCGTGAAGATCACAATAGAGGTTTTGTGATGTCTTCTCATATCTTCTGCATCTGAGAGAAAGCAATTCGTAATTATTCCTAAAGTTAAACCTGAAGCACAGTGAACTTGATGCAGTGTTAGAAAGGTCATTTTTCTTTTATGAAGCTGTCTGTTAAACTTCGACTTTCTCACCATGTACTGTCTAGTCTTTTTCATTGCTTCTTAGCAAAACCGCTTTGTGTGTATGCTTGAAAGATGCATTTTGTTGATAAAATGGGAGCTTTTGCATCTAAACTGAGGAAATGTGAGTTAAACGTTGAGCTGTGCTTCTGTGTTGTGCTTTCTGCTGCTGAGATGCAGTGCAGCTGTTCTCTTCAAGGATGCGGGCATGTAGTAAGAGAAAGCACTGTCTTTGCTGAAATAAGTTTTTGTTTTGTCATGGGAAGACATCACTTTGGGGACAAATGATCAACTGTTCATTCACATCAAGGAAAATATTAACTAAAAAAATAAGATTACTCATTTTCTTAAGATCAAACAAAAAAAACATATATACTACATAAACTTGTGGGTAGATGACTTCCACAGACTTAACATTTTTTTAAAAAAGTAATTTTTCCAATTTCATAAATACTTCTGAGACTCTCAGCCACCAATTGGTTGGGAAGGAAAATGCTAAGTGCATTCACATCAATTAGAAAATGAGTAATCTTATTTTTTTTAGTTAATATTTTCCTTTCTTTTTATATAGAAAGTCATCACAAAATTTTCGTAATTCACTATCTCATGGGGTGCATTCATTCATAAGATGGTCTTAAAATTGCCTGTTGGGGATTTGTATATGCATGTGATGATGATGATGATGATAAAGCAGTTTACCATTTCACTAATTGTGAACTGCATGCTGTGATTAAGCTTAACTAAAAGGGAGCAAACATAAGGAGTTTCAGCATCACTAGCCTCTTGGACTGGTAAACTCTTCAAGAATGGGATTCTGTCTACTCTATTGGTTCAGTCCTCTGTTTTTCAATGATAAAATATATTTTAGCAATTAAACAATTCATTATCTCTGTGAATATTTACAGGAGCTTCAAACTCTGGTAGGTCAGCATTTTCAATACCATTATTATCTGAAACATAACTCTCAACATATGTTTTAACCACACTGGAGTCCATCCAGTGATGATTACACTGGATAGTTTTTATGCATTCACTGCCCGTGGGTGATCATTTGCCCTGGATGCTTCCAAATGATACTTTATGTGTAGACCATTAGTAGAAGTGATTCAGTTGAAGCTTACGATCTATTGCCTGTACTACTTATGGAACTTATAACTGGAAAGATCCTTATTTCTTGCCAAACAGCTGCTGCTTTTTTCTGCTGATCAGCTCGCTGTGTTGGCTTGCATATCCCTGAAGCTTTTGAAGGGTTTCATTATCATTAGGACTTCCAGAATCCTCTCTATCTCCTGCAAGGATGTAACAGCTTTCATATTTTCTTTACACTATGTAGAGGTAGCCTTCCTTTTTTAGTAGTGTGAAATGATGAAAGAGCTTTCAGACTGTTTGTGTATTCGGTCTCCTAAATTATTTAAACATATTTGTGTGTTATTTTACCAGGCAAATACTGAGTTCTTACTGTATTTATGATTGTATTTAAAAAAAAAAAAATCTGACATATATTGTAGTATCATTAAAACTTTTCAGGAGCATTGAAGGAACTCATGCCTGTAGCTAAATGGAAAAGTAATATGGTCATTTCTTTTCATTCACAATAAATTTTCTAGGGTGTTCACCCCGAGGCTCTTGGTATTGAGTGAAATGCAGTCTTTAATCAGACATGAGACCTCATTGTAATTGTAAATCTGCAGTCAAAAAAAGCCTTAAGAGTACTTGCAATACAGCTGTAATATGTTCCAAGTTGAACAGTGGTATCTCCGTGTGTAGATTAATAGGGAGTGGAGAGACTTGATTCATACCTGCGGTATACAGAACCTCAGACTTGGCAATTAGAATGAGAGTATTGCTGTGGATTGCTCTTACAAGTTTTGTAGCTAACTGTTTCCTTTGCTTACCGATGTATTACATACTATACACATACAATCATACACGTCAGTTTAAGGTGGCTGTATCCTAACCGAGTTGGATGAGACACATATTACAAGTCTCTAAAATTAATGTTGCTAAGGACTGAGAAGCTTGGCTAGTCAATTGTCCAAGTCACTTCAAGTTCCTCATCACGGGGAAACAATCTCTTCTGTAAAATGGTCTGTGGACACTTGAGGATGTTTGGAGTTTGGATGAGTTTTGAGGAAAGATGACTGGTTGATAGTTAAGAAAACATTTGTTGTTTTCTGTGTTTGAGAACAGTGCAAGGTGGTTTCGTAGTTTTTAAAAGTCAGATGAAGATTTGTTAGTAATTGTTGCATTGTGTTGTTAAGGAGGTTAATGTTACCCATATCTCCTCTGAGAACAACCCAGATCAAAGCTACCACTGCCAGAGTGTGGGAGCTGCAGCTAAGGGCACTCTTCAGAGCAGTTTGCTCATTCATGGTTTGCTGTAGGCACTCGGAGTTGCACTTTGGCATAGATTGGGATAATGAAATTTCTCATCAAGTTATTTGCCCCAATGCTGCTTTGGCCCCATTTTATTGCACATAGTTTTTAATCTCTGTGCAACAGGAGCACGATCTGTTTTCAAAGCAGCAACAAGAACAAAGGATGGCATTGCACAGCTAATCCATCTTGCACACATGGAGAGTACATGATACCATGATGAAAACTGGGCCTGGATGAAATAAGGTTTCATCGGCTGTCAGGTTTCTACGCCAGATAAAATATTAGTAGTAAATAGCTTAACATCACAGACATGGCAATGTTTTCCAAGTTCATATTCCTCATCTGTTTCCATTCATTATAAGGAACATGAAGCTTATGACTGGACAAGTATTTTGGTGTGCGTAACTGTGTACAATTTTACCAGTGCCTTCAGTACAAACATCAATTACCTATAGGTATGAAAAGTAAAAAAATAGGCCTTGAACCCAGTACTCAAATTCTGTTTGTGGCTTTACCTGCCATTATCTCCACACCTACCCAAACCTACAACAAACAAGGTTAGTGTTCTCCATGAATATTTATTTTGAGGAAAACCGAATTCACAAGAACTGTTCTGCTTTGTGTTCTTCATCCATCTTGGATTTTATTTTTAGAGTGAACAGCCTCCTCCTTGAGAAAGCAAGCAGAGAAAGGAAATAGGAAAATGTAAGCAAATGGAAATATCCAGTGATGGGAGAAGCACTTGATGAGAGCTAGTGAAAAATAAAAGGAAAATGAGAGGAAATAATTCCTCAAATCTTGGCTCATTGGTCTTTCTGGATCAAAGGATATTACAGAAATACATCTCCTGTGATTAAAAAGACTCTATTATTAAGATCAGGAGCATTTGGGGGCAGAGTTAGTGCTGCCGAGTGTTGCTGACTGAATCTTTTCTCCCAAGAATGAGAACAGTAGGCACTGATGGTTTCCAAGAACTTGAAAAGCAACTTTTTGTTTAGTTAAATCCTCAATGAAGCTTTCTTATTTGAGCTGAGCTTTTCTGTCGAAAAGCAGACTACTCAAATCACTGTCATATTTCATAACTATGAAGGGTGATCATCTATACTTCAGTTTGCTGTGGTCAGGTAATCACAGAAGGATGCAAGATTGAAAACTCTGGAGGTTTCTAACTTTGAGTTTTCTATTTTTTGTGGTTCATTCTTCTCTTGTGACTATATTTTAGATTTCCAAATGATGACAAAAAGGTAACACACCTGTAATGATAGCTTGTAAGATCAGTATAGATTTAAAATGCCTTATAAGTTTCACCACGTGGTCTAACATCACTGAAGTTAATTGTCTATCTTTCTTGTAAAGCAATTCTACTATGCTTTTCCATATGCACCTGTAGAAGTTAATGCTGCGTTCATGAGATTGTGTTACGCTGCTGTAGTTTTCTGTCGTGAATGCAGGAGAAAATGAACTAACCCTGAGTAGCAGGGGTACACATTTGCCAACCATTTTGTGCGCTCCCAAGGAAATACTGATCTGCTGTTCACTGACCGGTTTCCTACAACCCCCCGTAGCATTCCCTGTGGGTTGCTGAGTGAGTTTACTAGTCGCTTCTTTAACAAACGTAGTGGTCAAGCTCTAGCTTCACACTTGTGTTCCATGATTTCTTTTTTTACTCTTTAAAAGATTCATGGCACCATTCATGATGCTCATACTTGCTCTGTCCCTCCTGTATTTATGATAGTCCAATGAAAAAAATCATTGCACAAGCACAGAGGTCCCTCTGTCAATTATTACATGATTTATATTGATCTATGCCAGCTGAAGTTATGGACTAATGTTTCAAATGTACAAAATATGTATATTAAGGTAATGGAGCAGATTGTAGCTGGTCTGTGAAGTTTTATATATAGCACAGAGAACATTGCTCAAAGAAACTTTTAAATCCCTCTTGCTGAGGACCAACAACAGTGAAAAGCAAAAGCCCTTAAATTCAGAAAGCACGAATCTCCCACTGGTCTTGAGGCACAGTGGGATACATGCTTACATTGGCTGTTCTGAATATTGGCAAAATAGTTGGAAGAAGTAAGCCACACAGCAAACGCTGCCCTAAAACCTGTGTTAGAGGCAAAGAATAGTCTGTGTAGTAAAAATACATTTTTATTTTGTAGGAATAGCTTTGCTCCACAGAATTCCCAGTCACATGTGCTAACTCTGCAGATCTGCAGCCAGCGTGGATGTAGGTGCCCTACAAGATCTGTAGCACAAGGCTGGTGTGGCTGCCAAAGTGTGAACCCTACCTAAAATCAGTCACTTCAGCGTCAACATAATTAAGTTGATATGAAGAGCTTCAAAAGACATGCTCAGACTCCATGTTTGCAGTTATAATAGCCCAGTTCCACTTAGGACCTCTAATTTCACATTGCTGTTATGCTTTCAGTCTATTACTATCATAGGACAAATTGATCCAGTTTGCAATCCATACATAAACACACGTAAAGAATTGAACACATCTAAGTACGTTAGGTAAAACTAGATTTTAAAAATAAAATTAAGCTGTCTTAAGTGTATTTCAGTATGTTTGTGCTGTGCTTTTATCCCATAGAAATTGTAGTATATGTTATTTCATGCAAACATAAAAATAGACTGTTCCTGCATTGTAGCATTAAGGTCTGAGGCATTATCTGTGAGTCTGACAGCTTTTCAAAACTTAAGACAGTATAATTCAAATTTTAATTGGTTTGCAATGAAGTGGTTGTTTTGAAATCTTCTTCCTTCTTAATATATCTGTAGCACAGCTCTCAGAGGCTTAAGGAAAAGTACTTGGCCTTTTCCTTATCCCCAGAATCTCCACGCATAGATGTACATCTGCATCAATTTTCTCATCTCCAGACTAATTATCTCATTTACATATTTCATGGTTTCTGCTTAGAATGCTCTGTGGGACAGCCAAGATTTAAATTGTGTGCTGTCAGATGCAACTGGTTAAGGGGGAGGAGGTGCATGTGTTTTTATTTTATTATTATTTTATTATTATTTACGAATTGCATGGTACATGTAGTATTAACAGGATAACATTGTGTAGTGCTTCATTTAGATTATTACGTTAAAAAATTGTTGTGGGATCAAGTTTTCAGAAATCAAAAAGTGCCAACATTAAGGTTTTTGTTGTCACCTTTTCCACCCACTGGTATTACTCTCCCTGCATTTTGAGAGTCTTTAGTTAACAAACTCTTTTCTTTTTTCCTGTTTCATTTAAGGTAATAGAGAGACTGTCATACTTGTTACATTTTGCAGATGTCATGCCATGGAACTAAAAAATTGCTCACGGTAGAATGGCACATAGCTGATAAAATAGCGACCTCGTGGACAAGTGAAAATACAGCAAGTGCTCAGCTGTAAGTCAGTCACACCTAATTAAGGATATAACTTGGTTCCTTTCATGGTCTGATGCCTAAGAAGATACATAGTTATAGTATAGTTCATGATTGCCTCATTATATAAATTCCACTGTCAGTTTGGGACCCTTGATACTACCTAAATGCCTAGTACAAGTTTCCCCTTAAAAATAGTTACTGCTTGAGTTTTCCAGATAACAGGGCTATTGTATCTGCTTAAGATGAGGCGCCTTAAGACCTGGAGTGCAGATAAGGTGCTTTCTCTCAGAGTTTCCCTCACAGAATCTTGTTCTCCCAACTGTACTGCAAGGCAGAAACCTTATGGTCTGCTCGGTGCAGACTGTGTGGCTGCTACACGTTCTTCTTGTTTGACTTCTCTTGCGTGAGTTATTTTACATGCAGACTGCAGAAATGTCATGGTTCACTGACTCACAGCTGCTAGTCCACTTTCTTGTATAGCAAGATTAATTTGCTGCAGGATGAACCAAGTAAGCACCCTTGACAGGTAGGTTGTGTGTCCTTTCAGTGGCTGAAACTAACAGTTATCCCAGTTAGTACTGACCTTTCAGTTCTGCTGAAAGGCAGCTTAGTATTGTTCCTTCCTTTGAGGATATATATTGTTACTCTTCCTCTGCTAAGTACTGCTAAAGAATAGCAGAATATGGCCTGTAATAAAGTGTGGAGCTCCAAAGAGATGGTAGGTGATCATCTGTGATCCTTTTCTCCCCTGAACTGTACCAACAGGCATTTTATGTTTGATCTTTCTTTTTACTTTACCACTGATCCATAAAAAGTAGTTTGGTAAGTGAGCAGAGAAATTTCTGAAGACCAGCTGTCTACAGACATCATGCATGGATTGCTGTCCTTAAAACAACCCCTCCTCTGAACAGCTTCTAATGAGGAAATTGTCTCAGATTCACGTAAAAGGCCGAGATCTGTATATACGGCTATGAAACCAATAGGCAGTCCCTCAATCCGCTGCACATAAGAGGCCAGCTATTAAAATGTGTATTTGTCTGTAGCTCTGGAAGAAGAATTCTGCACAAAACAGCATCAGTCTGTCTGAATACCAGAGATAAATAAGAAAAGAAACAACTCTAAACCCTAGAAAAATCAAACCAACAAAAGCTGCCAAACAAATGAAAGACTCCCCCCCCAAACCAGCCAAATAAGACCGCTTGCTTTCCAAGCGCCCCCCCCAAAACCTACAAAAATATTTTGCTACATGTAGCTCAGTAAAATTTTCAGAACTATTTTCCTTTAATCTTGTCAGCACTGTGTAATGCTTTATACTTCTGGCGATAACAAATGGGGCACTCATCTGCTCCCTAGTGCTCCCTAGTGTGTGGGGCTTAAGTATCTTACATTTATGGTACCTTCACATACAGTGTCATTTTCTCATTTAAAAAAAAACAACAACAAAAACAGTGTTGAAACACAAGCACTAAATATATCACAGCCAGAAAATTAGAATCAATGAGTTAATAAAAACACAACATGATGTTTAATAGCTCAGCTACTGAAAGCGGTATGTTTGTTCACTTCCACATAGCTTATACTATGCTCATCTCTAACCAACTGAAACGTTAAATACATTAACCACAAAATCAGCTAATTATTATCTAGGATGTATTTTCTTTTAACATATATAGGGCCTTAATAGCTACACTACGCGTTACTTCTGCTATTCACTTTATTTCAGTAATTCTACCAACCATCTCTGTCTTCTTCATCTACATTTTAACCTCACAGTTGCCTTATTCAGACTTCTATGCTCCGTAATTTCTGTCAAGAAAGAAATGAGAGTTGCCAGGGCCTAATGCCTTTGACTTGAAATGTCCTGTTTAATTACAATTTCCTAGACATTTACGCTTTTCCATATGTATATTTGGCAGCTCCGAGAAAAAGGAATTTCATCTAATAATAACCCTGAAAGGGTATCTATTTTTAAATTGAATTTTGTAGATTCCAGTATTTGAACATGTGAAAGGCGCTTTCTGTCCTGATAAATTCCCATCTCTGTTTTAGTTGTTATTTTTTTATTATAAAAATAATTTTACATTCCGTAGGACATTTTACTCTTAAGGGAGTGTGTGCCTAATAGACAAGGGATTTTAGACATTATTATGCTCAAATCTTAAATGCAAATATAAATATTTTAAAAATTACCTGACATTTCTTTGGACGCTTTCTGAAATATGTTAGCTTTCCCTGTGTAGTCCTAGGCATACTGGAAATTTCTGAAACTGGAAGCTTCTAAACAGCTTCTTTTTTTCTTCAATAAGGGGATCAAGTTCCAAGATCCTTAATCAATTAGTTGATTATGTTCAGGTACAGTTTCCACTTAAATGCCTGGAAGCCAAATCTAGATAAGGATGTTAAAATTTGGCCTGGCAGTATCTGCCCCTCTCCCAAAGGAAGCAAAAAGTAAATCCACGTTATTTCTGAAAGGGCAGATTCAAAATTACTTACCATTAGTTTAGTTCTACCTTCTAAGAAGTCAGTAGTAAATCTTGTATTGATTTTAAGAGAAATAAGTAGGTCAGTTCTGAAATTTTGGGAACCTAGAATGACTAACCTCTGTAACGCACTTCAGTATGTTGCAAAATAAGCGCAAAATGTGTTGTGGAGTCCTCCAGATGCAGAGATTCCTGAGGCTGGATTCAGCCAGCTCTTGTTAAGGTTCAGTAATCCACGACTTTGTAATTGGTACAAACCTGGAATTCTCTGAAGTACATGCAGAGAATATGACTCTAGGTTAGGTCCTGAGCTTCTATGCTCTACTAGTTTGGAAGAAAATTATAGTAATTCCTATTTTAGAAGTGCATATTCTTATCATTCTGAGCAATTGAGTAAAATTGCATTAATTGTAAGAAGAACTTTCTAAAATAGCTGCTGAGATACCATATTAATAATGAGCTTAGTGAAAATGCTGAGACTGAATGTGATTTCACAAAAGCGAAATGTGGCATAAGGCTGATTTATAAAACTGCCTTGTTAACTGAAATTATTTGTAGCTTGTAAAATATTAAGTTGCTCAGATCAGTTCTTTGTAATTGAATTTTGGAGAAACTTAACTTACTCTGTTGTAGTAATGGATTTAATAATAGATGCTATGTTTTGTGTATTTTCTTCAAATTAAAATTAAGTAAATAAGTAGCTAAGTCTTCTGACAAATTTTGCTTTTTTAATACCTAAAACAATTGGAAAGTTAAACTTTGGTCTTATTTGCATTATACTTAAAATTAATTTCAAGCTTAACTGAGCCGGAGAAAACCAGAAGTCATCAGAAACAAATTTTGCAGGTGTGTAGTGTCGTGTTCATTTTGAAAATGAAATGACTCTGCCTGATAATGATTTTCTGTTATTTGTTTAGTTTGTTTAAATTGTATTTACTCAATTTTTCCAGTCTTAAATATATCCATGTTTATTTTGTACCTGACATATAGAAATTTTATAATAGAAAGACACTCCAATTTTATAACTGCCCTACAAGTCAGGCATTTTCCAATTTTATTGTAACTATATGGGAAAAATGATGGCTAGTCATGGGCTCCTGCGCAATAAGGATTTGCTTGTGTAGTGCCTAGGTGACTTCTAAAAGCACTAATACTTGTTAACATCCTAACTTGCTATTAATTCATAAATATACCTTTGCCAATGATATCTGTTTCTCAAATTTGCATAAAATATAAAACAAACTTCCAAACGTGTGTGTGAGCATGTTCTGTTGTCTATGATGCCTAAAAAATCTTGAGATCCGTACCTCTTTCACATGGCCCCTAGGGTTCCTTATTATGTCTGCTGCACACCCGAGGTATGGAAAAAAAATTTCAGACATCTGCTGTAAAAATCACATTTCAGTGTCTGGATTAAGGAGCTTTATGCAGCGTCTGAAGCTGTGCTGTGGTACAGCATCCTTTATTTAAAAGTAATCTAAAAAGATAGGGATTGAGGAATTTTAATTTTTTTCCCAGTGTAAAATATTACAACCTTATAACAGATACTGTATTATCAGTAATATGGTCCCTTACTACAGATGTTTTTTGTTGGCATTAATAAGAATAATATTATCAGATATAATGCTTATTATTACATGATTTATTATGTAGTATCAAGCCTTAGGTATAAAATGTAATTTTGTTAAAATATGACTTTGTCTAGACTCTCATTGGTGCCACTAGACAAAAAAAAACCCCAAACCTCTAAATAAATAATTCATGTGACAAAAGACAAAAGGTAATTGAAATTGATGTTTAGTTGCCTGGATGATGAAGTGGAACAAGTTCCTCTTCTGTGCTGTCACTGAGAGGAACTGTAGGCCTTCATGGCTAACCAGCCGTCCTGCGCACGCGGGAGGTGCACTTACCTCCTTCGCAGAGCCTCCAAGGGCATGGCAGGAATCATCTGGGACACGGTTCTGTCCTTTATTGCATCATGGGTGACATCTGTGGTCTTAGGGCCTTGAAAAAAAACCTTTATTTTATATCTCTATAAGTTTAAATCATGCTAGGAAGATCAGTAGTACCAGTTCTGCCACACTCAGTGCAAATCTGTAATTTAGTGTTGAACACTGCAGTGTAGGATTCTATTTGGAGATCTTTTTTTAATAGTGGTTGATGTTCTACCCAGTAGATGGAATTTACTTACCTGATTTACAGCATCAGGTTGTTGTATGCGAAGTTATTAGACTTTGTAAGCATTTGATAAAAGGTGAAGTCCCATATTTTGTAGCAGTATCTTTTTAATTGTACTTTTGCCTAAATATCCATGAAAGATGTAAATGTCGGTGATTGTTTCTGCAGGGAAATAAAACACGCATAAGTAATAACTGTGAGCAATAGAGGGATGATAATGTAATTGCTGTTTCTTTAATAACATTCAGTGCACAAACAAAAATGTTTTTGTTCCTGGGAACAACTGCTTAGTCTAATTAAGTGATGTTTCTGCGTTGTAAGACAAAATTGAGTGTTGTGTGGTGCTTACTCCCAAGCGGTGAGTGTAAGAGCCTCTTGTGAGAGACAGTGAGAAGGGGGAGACAGGGGCAGGGGGACAGGAGTTTGAAGCCCTCAGACAATATTAAAAAAGCAAATAGGAAAGGTTTGATAAAGCAAAAACTTTCAGTTGCTTTGAGGCTGTTTTGAAAAACTTTGCTGTCACCTCAGTGGAATTCAAGTAATGTAGAAATAGGACTTTTCAGAGTTTAATATTTAGAATCATAGAATCGTTATCAGCTGGAAGAGACCTAGAAGACCATTGAGTCCAGCCTTTGTCCCAGCTCTATCAACCTACTAAACGATTCCCCCCAACGCAACACCCACCCGTCTCTTAAACACCTCCAGGGACGGTGACTCAACCCCCTTCCTGGACAGCCTGTTCCAATGGCTGACAACCCTTTCAGTAAAGAAATTCTTCCTAATATCTAACCTGAACCTCCCCTGGAGCAATTTAAATCCATTTCCCCTCGTCCTGTCACTCTCCACTAGGGAGAACAGACCAACCCCTGCCTTGCTACAACCTCCCTTCAGTCACTTGTAGAGAGCGATGAGGTCTGCCCTCAGTCTCCTCTTCTCTAGGCTAAACAGCCCCAGATCCCTCAGCCTTTCCTCATAAGACTTGTGTTCTAAGTCCTTTACCAGTTGGCAGCCCAACTCTGTATCGTCTCCAGCCCCTCAGTGTCCCTCTTGTAGTGAGAGGCTCAAAACTGGGTGCAGTACTCAAGGTTGGGCCTCACCAAAGCTGAGCAGAGGGGCATGATCACCTCCCTGCTCCTGCTGACAACACCATTCCTGATGCAAGCCATGTAGAGTTTCCTCTGTACTTCGTTGTAAAGTACAGACTATAGAAATCGGGGAAAATGTACATCTAGATTTATAGTCTTCAAAGAAAAATACTTCAAAAGCTATCACAATAATTTTAGATCAGTTGGAAACTTCTGTACATGTCAGTAAACAGCATTACTGATCTTTGTACAAGTGGACTTTTTTCCTGTAGGTCTACCATATCCTAGATATATGGTTAAACATGTCATCAGTTATACTTTTGCCAGGTGAATGTGTATTTTACATGCATTCTTCCAGGCCATTGAGACGGTAGTTAACATTTCTTCTTCATTGCAGGAAGAACAGGCTAAATCACTAATCTAAAAGATGTTAAGCACTGTGTTGGAATGAAATAAGATTCTTAAAGAAATATTTAATGAACTAGCATAGATCAGGTTGTAACAGCAGATTGTAACAGGGGCTAAAGTACCTGTTTAGGTCACCAAGCAAAGGCAGCAGCGTTGATGGATGGTGCCAGTCGCGTGCACTCGCCATAGCTCAGCTCATGCTGCCTCCGAGAGAGTTTGACACTTTCCATTTCAACAAGGACCTGCGGTTTGCAACAAAAATAAAGAACTGCAACGTGAATGGGAAAAACGTTTGACAAGCAAAACCAAAAGATTGCTTTTCGTAGCAATAAATAAATAAACAAAAAATGTAGTTCAGTATCATTTTTTCTTTTGAGCAGGAGACTAGTGACTGTCTCAGATAAGAAGTCTGGCCAGTATATGTCACTGGTGTAGACGATAGCACCTGTTTTCTAGACCATATTCAACAAGGGAAAAATGCCATTTTGAAGGAAATGCTGCTATTCTGAATTCTGCAAACCGTCAGCCTCTGCTGGCTATCTCTAAGTAATTATCACAGTCCTACAGAGAACACGTGGAGTCTGTGATGCAGGAGTAGAAACTGGGAGATAAGATGATGATGTGCTCTTGATTCGATAGACTAACCTCACAGAGTTTCCAAGAGAAGGGTCAAACAGCTGTTTCTTTATAGATTGTCATATTACATCAAGTGCTGTAGCAAGAACTTCTGAATTTTTATCCTTCACTTCTCATAGCACTGCTTACAGAAAATTCCAGAAAAACAAACCCCAACTGTATCTCACTGTTTATATCTTTATTATAAATCCTTATAGCACAACCACATTTTGTAATAACTATTCACCATGAGATTTTTTTTCCTCGTCTGTTTTTCAGCTTTCTGCATTAGACTAAACTGTGATATTACATTCACAAGTGACTGATAATTTACCTCTGAAAGCAGGATAATCAGAGTTACAAATGAACTGAGCAATGCCATTGTTAAAGAGAGGAACAAACTATTTAATAGGATCATTTGTTTGAGATTAAAATTCTGGAAAAGAAAGTGTTAACACTGCAAATTAAAAAAACATGATCAGAATAGGAACTGATATTAAATTAAATAACTTGATTTGCTTTTTCTTTGCTATGGAGAAGGCAATCTGAAACATATAATTTGGAGAGAGCTATTAAGGAATTCTTCTTACATTACAGAATGTCCCATCTTCAAGTCTGAAGAACCCAAATGCATTTACTTACTTTTTTCAATATAATAGAAAACAGTGATTATAAGAAGGTAGTGTGTGCTAATGTATGGGCATTAACATTTATGAAAATTGAAGTAGATGGCTTCAGATCAGACAAGTTCTTTTATAACATGATTTTTACATTTAATTTTGGCATGACAATTCAGCTGATATGTCAGAGCTCTGCAGTCTGGCTGAAAAGAGAAATGCACACCTAAAGGATATTCATGTTTGACAGTGTCCTTCTGTTATCAAACAGTGTACGAGGAAGCTTAAAAAAAACACCACTGAAGTTGCTGACTACTAATGACCCTCATTTCTGAGTTTCCACGCTAAATTCTCTTAAAAACCCCCCAAAACAAATAAAACAAAACAATCCCCTAAACAGTAAAAATAGCTCAGATACTTGTAAATTCCCCAGGAAACCTTTTCAATTTGAAGGTTTTACCTAAGCGTATCTCTAAATGCCCTAAAGATAGATGGGCACAGTAATGTATTCCTTACTTGCTAGTATATTCTGTTGTAGTGCTGTTCTGGGTCAGGCTTCCATTGGCAACTTTAATAATCTTTATTGGTGAGAGAGTGTTTGTATCCCCATGAGGCTCATTTTGAGGTCAGCATTTATAAGGAAAGACTGCTCAAGGAGGAATAAAAATAGTCATTTTTTTCATCAAACCAACACTCTAGTAAGTATGAATAAATAGTGGCTGAAAGTTATTGTATGGCTCATTAGTAGAAGGGGAAAATAGGTGAATGAAAGAATTTGGGAGTTCTAAACTGTAGACTATGCAATTCACTATTTCACCTACCTTTCAAATCTAAATGGAAAGGAGATAATGACTGGGAATAGTTCTCTCTGTCCTGGGACTTCTGCTACTGCTTCAAGGAGTGCAGTCATTCAAATAAAACCTGTATGTAATGGTTTTCATCCAGCCTGTATGGAACTTTACATTAAACAGATTCTCTTCAAAATATGTAACTAATACCCAGGGTGTTAATTTGGGTCCCTGATTAGGAAGAGC
>NW_009722110.1:14356-17791 GCF_000703405.1 Apaloderma vittatum | reverse complement strand
TTTTATTTTCAATGTAAATAGTCTTCGTATCAGTGTTAGAGAAAACTAAATGTTTTTCTAAAATGAAATATGCTGAAATGTGAGATTTGTTACTGGAAGCACAGCCTCTGACATGCAAAGTAGGAGAGTAATTCCATTTTACAGGGCAGGTAGCTGGCTAGTAAGGGGAACCGGGTCTCAGCAAATGATTTAATGGAATAAAATATGTGGAAGTCTTAGTCTCATCACTTCCACCTCTTATTCTCCGGACATAAGCCTACCCAATGCAAGCCAACCTTGGTTTTTTCATTACTTAAACCAATAACCAATCTTCAGCTTGTTTCTAGTACTAAGCCCTTGTGTTGTAAAGTGAACTCTGGATCTAAGGGTAGAGTATGGTAATCAGATAAAATATTTATCCATAAGAATTAGTGGTGGAAGAAATGCTGCTGTTGAGTGGTGGATTTAGTTTGTTTAACCTTAGTCTTTGTCTCTGTAGGTGGTCTCTAGGTCTCTGTAGGTGGTTTGGGCTAGAGCTGAGGAGGGGATTGCTAATTGCTTCTTGGCTGAACTTGCTGCAGTTACAAGTGTTTTGGTTGAAGACTGTCCATTAAGTGGTAGAAGATAGTGTAGTGAATAAAAAAAAAAGCTTACAGACAGTACAGGCAGTTTGCAGTTTACTCTAAATGTCTAATAATTCGGTCCCCATGTGTTGCCTGATCTAGTTGAGAGGTGGCGTCCCTGGTGACAAGGAGGCTGGATTAAAATGATCTCTAAGGTCCCTTTCAGCCTGGGCTATTCTATGATGAATATTTTCCCTTTTTCATTAGTAGGACAAAGAGAGGAGAACAAATTAAGGTCTGTCTGTATTTGGTAAAAAGAAATATATTACAGTGTGTTTGTTTCATCATTTGGTTCCTTTTGCTTGTAGAGTTCTGGATTGGTGGGAGTTTGCAGAATACTAGTATCTATTAGAATTGCAATTGATGGTGATGATCCCAAGTCCTGGTATAATTTTGTTTGTTTTTCTGGGGAACTTTAGTAAAATGATTCAAGCAAGCGAGCAGTCCGTCAGCAATTTTATATTCAGTGCTTCCAACTTTCTTTTTGCTGCTTACATATTACTTTTTAAAAATAATCAGATGCTGAGACACAGTCTTGTATTATTCTGCCATATTTCAATTTACCATTGAATAAATGAGTACAGAATTGACTACTGTAAATGTATGGAAATTTGCTGAACTTTATCATGTAGAGATCTAACTTTGGAAGTCTAGAGATAGGGAGGAACATCATATATACTTCACTGAGTTTTGGCGCTCTTTCCAAGGCATCTGCTTTTACCTGTTCTTTATACAGCATAGAAGGGTCTTAGGGAATAACTGAAGAAATTCTCATGTTTTTAAAACAAAATTGTTAATGCACATAATTACTTCCCCAAAAACTGCACATTGCCTCCTACCACCAAAAAAAAAGAAAAATAAAAAAGCACCAAAAACCCAGCAGCAGCAAAGTTTGACACACTTCTGGAGGTGTTACTGATACGTGGACATTCTGACCAGTTTGATTGATACATTCTAGGAAACACTGGGCAGAAGATTCAGACACAAATATATTACCCTAAAAATTTTTTTGACCGAAGTATTGCTGTATTAGGATAATAAAATGCAAGAAAGCTGAAGTACATTGGTGAATTCTGCAAGTTTTTCAAATTTTTTTTTTTTGGTTATTTAATGTTCCAAATCCCCAAAGGTACCACTCTTGTCTGTATCATTCTATTTTTCTCTAAATGTAGCATTCACAAGACTGAAGTTTTCAAGGGTGAGGTTAGATTTTGTGTCTGCTCATTGCCTACATGGACATGACCTGCACCTTGTTGAGGAAAACGATGAGGCAATTCTTACTGAGAAGAGTGTCTTGAGGATATGATGCTCTGTGATTCAAGTATCAGTGAGGCTAATGACATAGTCAAAAGAATTCACTAATATGTTTCTTGGTCTTGCCATGATCTTTAAGAGGCGGAATTAGGGTAGTTCAGAAGAGATTATTTTTCCCCACTGGGAGATGCTTATAGTGAGTCACAGGTGAACAATTAAGAAGTGTAATAAAACACTGAAAAAAACATACTCATCATACAAACACAGCATAATTATCAACATACTGCGAAATAGTTGTGGATAGTTAAGGCTATCAAGTGTACTGAATGATGTTTGATCATTGAGCTAAAAAATAAAGTTTCTGCCTTTCAAGAAATAACATGATCTTGGATTGCTGACGTTTTTTCAAATTCATGCCCAGTTGTTCAAATGCCTTAGTTAGTGACAATAAATTATGATGATTTTGGCTATATTCATTAACATAAATACATACTTACTCTATTCTTAAACTAATGAATAACAGCATTAGAACTGAAACAGTAACTTCTATAGATTTTAAAGTACAAAATAACAAAATGTTGGTCAATAAAAATTCTGACAGCAGAAAATGAAGTGACAAATATGCGTATATTGAAAGAATATTCAAAGTCTGCTGTAGTATCGAGTATCATGGAATTCCTGGAACAAACAGTTCCATAAAATAGCGAATCCTAATCGGTGTTCATTGAGAAGTAAAGACTTGACCCATGGGTGACAAATTGAGGTCTTAGAGCGTGCAGAGGGTTTCATAGTCTGCATCTAACAAGTACCTCTGTTGTTACTTTAAGAGTTCCAGTAATCACTTGTATATGTGAATTTGCATTGCAATTATTTTTGTGATCATATTTAAGAGCAAAGATTATTACTCTCAAAATTATTTTAAGGATATTTTGCACTTTGGAACAGTGGGAATGGACTACATTGCCTGTAGATGCTTTAGGCAAAAGTGAATAATAAAATACAAAGTAGAACTATTCATTCCTACATGTACTGAAATCTTAGTTGTGACTTCTGCATTTTTATTCCTTGCTTTTCTATCAAATTGATAGATAGTGCCAATAGCTGTAGAGTCTAGTTCTGGAAAATGCGTACAGTCACTGCTACATTTAATGAAATGAAATCCAAAACTTCTTTTATGCCTGCTATACAAGTTTTTCCTAGGTGTATTTGGTACGAAAAGTACCGTGAAAGCATATAGTCTGAAATACAGGACAAAGCTGGGCTTTTGCCTCTCTAAAATGTATTTAAGTAAGAAAATGGATGTCTACTACTATTCAGCACCAAAGGCTAATTCTAATGATAATCCTAGTAATTATACAACATGAAAGATAATGGAAAACCCATGACATTTGGACAAAAATAATTTAAAAATATTTGTCTAACTTCTACTCTTTCATGTGGTAACTTCCTCACTTAATCTGGGAGCCATATAATGTGATGTAGCGAAGAAGTGTTCAAATAATCCAATACAGAAGAAAGTTGCAGTAAGAGCACATGAAAACTTCATGAAGTTTCAGTGTAACAGGTTAAAAACATATGC
>NW_009722110.1:0-14291 GCF_000703405.1 Apaloderma vittatum | reverse complement strand
TGCAGTGAACATCTGGCACCATCCTTGGAACAGTTAGCAGCTAAACGTCTGCTGGCTGTTAATCATTTATACAGCTGACAGATTATCTGACAAAGAGGTAATTTCTTGTCTGGCAGAAACATCTCTCTCCATAAGTATATGCTACTCTTGGCTGTAGTAAGATAGGTATCTCACTCCATAAGTATATGCTACTCTTGGCTGTAGTGAGATAGGTATCTTGGAGGAAGATGTTTCTCTGCGTGATGTACTTAAATAGGAAGGAGAATTTGGAGGAGAGTCGTCTGGTTCAGGCAAGACTCAAGAAAAAGAAAGTATAGTGAGCACATTCCTTTTGCAGTTTTTTACTTCTGTCATCCAGCATGGGGAGCAGATTGCTTTTTCAAGCTCACATTCCTTCTTTATTGGCTATTGCTCACTCGGGAACAGAAACAGCTAAAATATAATTCACCCTACAAATTAAATAATGATTCCTTTTCTCATAGCTTAGTGCTTTTGTGTACTGAGATTTCAACTTTAGTGCCTAGTGAATGAAAACTCTATCAGTGTGAGTAATGTCCCCTTGTAAAACAAAGTTTGCCAAGACAGCCCATCTAGGTAACAGACAGCATACAGCATGGAGGAGAGTACTGGTTTTATTGTGTTTAGAGGTATTCTTAAGTGTACTGTTTGGTGTAACTCTTTCCATTATACTCACCACTGAAATTAGCCCAGATCTCTGTAATACCTCCAAAATCTTCATTTGCATAAAATATTTCAGCCCTAAAAAGTAACAACACCTGCTCAAGGTAAAGAGGAGAGAAACTAAATTTTCATTAATTTATACAGCCTCCACAACAAGCAGTACATTGTCTGGGTAAGAAATGCAGGTAGTAAAATCATGATTATGTAGAAAACCAAACCAATTCTGCAGCTAAGCTTTCTGGCCCAGGGAAGGTTCCTTTAAAATTCAGACCTAAAAATTGTGTGATCTTTAGCAAACAAGCCAACTCCAGCCAGGTGGAGAGAAAATTTGATATGCAGGCTTACCAGTTCTTATTTACTCACTTATGTGTTTCTATGAGAATCTTTCCGTATATAGTTTAACTTTTCATGGTTGTGGAGAAAAGCTTGATAATATAACTGTAGACCTAAAGATACAGAAGAAAGATATCTCACCTGTGTTGCCTTTTTTTTTTTTTTTGAATTTTTTTAATCCAGTCTCATAATAGAAGTATTTGCAGTTTTGGAAAGCTTTGGGGAAACTGACTTGTCACTTTTGCCTGCCACATCTTGGTGGGAACCTCTAACTACACACTTGTGACTTTCTTTACTGTAAATGTTCTTTACGTCTCACCAACATAACAATGAAACACTTATTTACAGTTTAGTGCAGTATGTCTAATGGGAGAAAAATATCTAAACATCACTGGAATTTATTTAAGAGCTTTTTATAAGGAACTAAGTTTTTCACTAAAGGGTCCAGCTGTCCAGTCACTTACATTTAAGTATAAATGATGTATTATCCAAGCAGTCAAGTATCTTAGACATGTCCTAATAGCAAAATAAGTGATGTCTCTTACTTGTAGCTGTTTCTTGTAAACAATATTTGTGATACACTCCAAGCTTTCTTTATATAAAGGTAACAAAATGAATTGCCTGTGTTATAAGAATATCTGGTATATATAGGCCAACTTATTAAAAACCGAAGGAAATTATTCAACTGTTTATCTGAAGAGCAATAGCTAAACTGCTAACTACGCTGTTATGGTAGTCTGACCCCAAGAAAATTATTGCCTTTCTTCATCTGTTTTGGGGGAGATTCTAAAGATAATTAAAAATAAAATCCTAGTGATTAATTCCAGCACAACTTTTCCTGTATTCTCGTAACAGTGTCCCCAATGCCGATTTTTGTAATATAGAAAAATCTGTCAGTAAGTACGAAATGTTGGCAGAGTTAAGTGCAGACAGTTATAGGCAAATTTCAAATTGGATTGTACTTGTAAGACAGATCATGGCACACAATCCATGTGTGTGTTTCTAATTGCTTCATTAGGAGTCAAAACAATATTGCTTTTTGTGCTGTTTTAGCAAGTGCAGCCTAGTTCTTGAATTGTGTGTTTTTGTTTCTTTCCCCCCTTTTAGAAATGAGTGAGTTTAAATGATTTGAATAAAGAAAAGGAAGGACTTTGCAAATTAAGTAAAACAAAAAAGAATTACCAAGACCAGGTAATCAAAAAGCCATTTTGATGTGAATTGATAATAGCTAGTTCTTTGTAATGCTACTAGATCAACTGTCTTTGAGTATACTTAGAGTTTTTAGAAATTTATTTATTTAAAATTAGTTATGATATTTAACTCCATTGCAGGCTTGAAAATGAGGCAGCATTTTATTTCTCAAAAAACTTATATTTCTCAGCTTTTCAGTGTCTCCATGCTCATATAATGTGCTAAAGCCCTGTTACCTTCATTTTATTATCTTGTAGAAACATTGACTTGGAACATCCCGTCATAGTAATTTTTCATTCAAATTGATCACAGCTCTGAAATTTGTGCTGTCAAAGTAATCACATCATAAGAAAGACAAAAAATTAGGTCATTTGAATAAAAGGGAAATTATCATAGAACTAGAACACATTCATATCTCTTCTTGCATACAGCCTTTCAGGCAAAATTGCAAATATAGCACTTTCATATTCACTTGAATGTTCTAAGTTTTAATGAATTATAAATGATAGTATAGCTGCTATTGCCTTACACATTACTTTGAAAAATGTTTCTAATTACAGTGACCTGTGACAGTTCTCATTAGTTTGTCACTCTGCGTACTCTCTTGAAATTAAGAATGTGACAGGGTTCGAATAAATATTAGTAATTCATAATAGAAAGTATTTATTGTCATAATGGCATAAAATAATCCTTTCTGCATGAGTAATTTATTTCTGATAACAGCACAGGAAGATATCTTTTTATTGAAAATGAAATTTCAAAAATTATGACATTGCAAACCGGGGATCTAATAATAGAAACACTTAGGTCCAATCAGACTTTGCCGATAGCAGTCCCCATGAGGAGCATGTAGAACAAGAGTGATGTCAAAAAAAACTACATCCCTCCACTCTGTGTGATGCTTTCTCTTCAGAGCTGACACGAAGGAAAGCTCCTCTGTACAGTCCCAGTTAAATCAAGGGAGAAATCCCAACAGCCTGTTCCCCCAGTGAAATGAGATTATAAGACAAAGACAACGATAAAAGTGCGGAGCAATTTTTATCTATCAAGATATACCTCCCAGACAGATTTCTAAACTTCACTTTTAGCTAGCTGATTTTGCAGCATAAAGATTAGACGTAATTATAAGTGATTTTGTTGCGCTGTCTCACTGTGGAGCATCAGAGGTTATTTGTGTTATAGTTCTGCAGGCTTGAGGGCACATTGCTATTGATGGTCTGAAAAACAGGTGATAATTTCTGACAGGTACCCGTCGAAACATTTATAGTTTTTCTGCAGCAACGAGTTATGATTCTCAAACACAATGTGAATGCCTATATACTTTAAAAAACCATAATTAAAAGGTAGCCAGTTAAAAAGAAACAAGAACCTTCCCCAAAATGCAAAAAAAAAATAAAAATCAAATGCCCAAGTTTTCCCCAAAATTTTCAACTAGTTCTCTGTGAACTGAGAGGCAAATCTAGCAAGTATGGTAGAACAGCATCAGCATTTTGTATTATTAACATATGGTTTAAAAAACAGCACCTGTTTCTAGACTGAATTTTCTTTCACATTTCATTTCAAATAAGCACTATTTTTTCATAGTACTTTAGCTTAAAAGAATTGTCTGAAGATAGTAAAAATATTAATGTTGTCAACTTTTTTGTTATCAATGCATAATTCAGCTCTATGCAGATGTATTTTGCTATTCCTCCTGCCTTCTTACCGTCACCTTCTCCTGTTAGACAGAAAAAAATAAGAGGATGGAATGTACTTGTGCTCCAAGTACTCCCTGTTGCATGATTGCTGAATTGTCTAATAAGCTGACTGTCTTAAAGGAAGGATGAGATCTTCAATTAAGACAACACTATGGACAGGTCTCATGAAGGGTAAAGTTAAACTTTAAGACTGAATAGCTGTGGCTTAAAATGATATTTAAGTCCTCATACTGAAAAGCTAAGCCATTCATAAATTTCACTCACATATAAACATATTAGGATAATATTTTAAGATGCTTTGGTTTATCCTATTGAAGGAATCAGAAGACTAATAGCTTGAACTATTGCTTCTACCTAAGGAGCCTTGACTTGGCCATCAATCAGCTATGAAGCTAGGTCTTTTCCTTGGAACATAATTTCCTGGTTGCAAGAAAACTTCCTGGCATTTCCAAATTCTCCTTCTACTGTATTTATTGTTGTTTTTCATTGTCCTGGTTTGAGCTAAATAGAACCAATTCTGTTCAGTGACTTTTACTTTTCAGCTCTATCGCTTCTAAGAGGCTGCACTTTCTGAAAGTTAACAGCATGTTTTTGCAGACAGTGTCTGTTACTAAAAGTGAAAACGCCTGATATTTATGGTTACTGCCTGGGATTGGGATGCAGAAAGGTTCTTGCTCATATTTATTCCTGTAGTGACCGAGGTCACTGCTGGCTCTTGCGTGCCACCCTGGGGGTGGCAGGAAGTCAGAGGGGTCACAAGGAAGTAAAAGGTTGCACCTCTGGGGGGTAGTACACAGGACAGGTGACAGGAGTTGGGTTCGGTATTGGATTTGTATGTATTTGTATATTGTTCATTATTTGTTATTATTTCCTTATTATTAGTAGTATTATTTTATTAAAGTTGTTTTAGTTTTCCAATCTGTGAGTCTCTCTGCCTTACTCTCTTTGCCTTCCCATTTTGGGGAGCGAGAGGTATTGGAGAGCATCTGTCAGCATAGAGCGGCCAGTCCAGCCCTAATCCTTGATATTCATTTTAGCAGCTCTTCTGTTCATTCAGTTGGACCTGTACTGCCAAATAAAATGGGATAGGAACGAGTCACTGGCTTTAAGTAGCATAGACATACCTACACCCAGCTGGCCTACAGCTGACTTCTTTTAATGGATATTTCTCTTTGCTCTGATTAGAATATGCTAAATCAGAGGTAAGGGCAGTGCGAGCAGTTTAGTGGTGCCACTAATAAGAAGCTCAGAACCTGGACTTTTTTACTGTCCAGTAATTACTTGAAAGCTCCTCTGTTGCTTCTGCTTTTCCTTTCCACCAAATACAACCCTCTTTCTTTGGAAGAGCTTGGCCAAGAGCAGCACTGTGTCTCAGAAAGGCATGTCATTTTGCTAGAGTCAGGAAAACAGTAAAAAGGATTTTTTTCACAGTCAGTTTGGGAGACTAGAGTTTGTTTATTTTTCTTGTTTTATGTAGACTAACTTCTCATCGTTAAACAAGTTAATACAATTCAGAAATGGGAAGGTAAGAATTTGTCCTATTGTTGGATAGTATTTACTCAACAGTTTGGATTAATAGGATATTTATCTGCCTGTTTTCCATTTCAAATTCTTACTATAAAAATATGTTGTATGTACAGATCTTAGAAGGTCCTTGGGGTTATTACATTTTTCCAAAACAGAAGCTTAATGGTATTATTCCGTCCGTCAGTGCTGCCAAAATACACAAATTAAAAATCTCCCTGCTTGTCTCCTGTGACAGCATCAGCTCAAGATGATAAGAATCAGACCGTAGAAATAAGCCCTACTGTCATCAGCATTTGAAGCGAAACTGTCATCAGTATTCGATTATTTTGCTGTGCTGTACTGTCTCATTTCCCACATCAAAATAGCAGGAATACTAAGCATATACTAATTATGTGGGAAATGCATAATGCCGTGTTGCCTTTACGTAAATACCTGTACTTCAGACTGTGTGAAAATTCTGCTACATTTTTCATGGCAATACGGTGCATCTCTAGCGCAAAAGAGCCATAGACTTCTGCCTATGTACTCCACAGGGTCTACATAAATGGTGAAATCCCTGCAATGCTGTGAGAGGTCTCATCCTGGACATATTTCCACTGTATAAATCATGTGCAGCTTGGCTTATGTTCGAGTTCAGACATCTAGAGAATAACATCCTTTTGTTTTTTAGTCTTCCACTTCAAGAAATGAAATGACAAAGAGATCAAAGGCACACGATTCTTGGCTTCCTTTTCTTCCTTCCTCTCAAACACCCAAAGCATTTTTTTTATTGCTTTCAGAACAAGAAGGAAATATCTCTGTTTTACTTAATCCCCTGGCCAAGAGTAATTCACCTGAAAAAATACAGATGAGCTATTCACATTAGAGAAGAAACCTATAAAGATGTAAGGGTTATCTTGCTTAACGTCCTGCTGATGCTGGCTTTTAGATCACAACTTCATGGTCATGGGTGAAAATAACACTCTGTTCCGAAAAATGTTTTTCTCCTGGAATAATGATGATTTCTTTTTATGGGTCCAGCCTGAGGACAGGTTAGCATCTATAACTCTGGGAATAGAAATCAGTTTTGCAGGTTGTCCTCATGATTAATAAATTATAACCTTCCTTTTATTGTCCTACCTTTCTTTCAGCAACCACTTTTTGCTAGGAAAATTTTAGAAATAAAATAGGAAGTAAAATAGAAATAAAACACTCTTCTGAGAGGAGCATCTCGCATCTAGGAATGTAAATAAGAATCAGATCCCTGATAGGCAGTCTGTGTCATGGATTTTCCACTAAACAGATGGCGAATAAACCTTTCCTAGCAGGATATAGTTTTGTTGAGTCTCATAGTAGAAATAAAGTATTTCTTAAAGAGGCAAAATATTTAACATAGTAAAGACAGAAGCATTCTTTCTATTTAATAATTACAAAGAATTATTATTTTCAAAAAATATTAGAAGAAATCTTAGTTGAATCGATTATGATGTTCTGTTGTGCAATGTTGCTAGTATATTTTCTGCTTCTTTTATTTATGACAGGATGTCTGTTACCATATGTTGGTTATTCCTGTTTCTTCACTAGTAAGTTAAATTTTTATTAATTCTACATCCTTATCAGCAGGAGTATGTGTGTGTAGGGTAGAATTAACATTTTCCCCTACTGGATCTTCTAGAACGACCCAGCTCTACCACATTAAAGTACTGTGTTTGCAAATGTGTTTGCTGAGAGGGAAACAGAGGAGGTGTGGGCTCACATCGTGTGTGGTAAAGACAAAGTTTTAGAAATGGCTGTACAAGATACTAATGGTCTCCAGCTGTTTGCTCAAAGTTGCTGAACTTAGAGCTGAATTAGCAGAAAAACATGATGTGAGGACTCCTCATCTACTTCAATGAAAAGTGAGACAGCCCAATCCATCAACAAATACCATTTAACACTTTCCATCTCTGTGTGTGAAGGCGTTAATATAGGAATATGAAATGTCAGTCATTGCTATTTTAACAGGAGAATTGAAGAGAATTAATAGAAAAGCATATATTTTATTTCAGGAGAGCTTGTGTTGTTTTTTTTTATGCCCATGTTTATATGGTAACATTTCAGACGAATTGAATGCATAAGTAATTTAAACAACCAAATAATGAATTTCCAGGCCACTGACACATAATTACAGTTTGCATTTTGAACATCATTTGGTCAAGGATTAATATGTGACTGGAAATATATTTTCATTCTTTGAAGTGTAACCAATGATCCTTAACTTTTTCTTCAAATTGGAAAACCTGTGTGAATTCCAAATGCTGTGTGTGGAAGTGCTGGTCAGCATTTGCATTCTGTGAATTTGATAAATAAACAGAAATCTGTAAGAATGTATAAAAATCAATTAACTAAACAAACCATGCATAGCACTCTGAAGATGTAATTCTGAGTGCTGCAAACGCAGTCATCTGCGTCTCCAGTTATGTTTACCAAGATAAGGAAAGTTATTTATACATTTTAACATGCAAGATATTTGCCAAAGAGTAAATTTAACTTTCTGTTGAAAATAATGAGAGAATTCTGGTTCATAATCACTCATGTATGTTTTGATTAGTGAGAAGTCCAACATTTCATGGTACTAACATCTACAGTAATGCACAGTTCAAACTTTCAAATGCAAGTAGAGAAATTTAATTAGGGAAACAAACATAATGTTAATTGAATTTTCTGTATGTGTTATCTGCTTTCCATAAAGGGAAAGGGTACAACTGTATGTTCTAAGAGCATTAAAAATTTTTGCACACATTTAATAGCAATACCTGTACAAAATCTATATGAATGTAGGGTAAGAGAAGTAAAACGTAGAAAAGAATACAAAGCAGTAAATCCTTTATTGTCTATTTTGATTGGCTGAGAAGATCAGGCATTAGACGCTGACTTCAAAGCATGATACCCTCTGGCGGTATCTTGTGGCATTCTTTGGACTTCATTCACCATTGTCCTGCATCCTAAATGAAAATTTGTTGTGCAACTGCATGTAGATAGTACTTTACATCTGTTTAACATTAGTACAAGCGATTAAACAAACTGGTTAAGCACAGATTGAGGGTACTCTGTCAGTCTGATGTGGAGGACAGGTGAAGGTGACCCACTTTTGACTCAGGCGCTGGAGTTGCTAGTGATTGTGACAGATACTCCTCATGACCTGAGAGGGAAAAAGTGTCCAGCCTTCAAAACCTAGTGCCATTCTTTCATTTGATCCTATTCTTGTAAGCTGATAAAGTAAGTGCTGAGAGAAAGGAGCTGTTGTCTGTGTGTGTCTTCCATGCGAAACTGCAGCAGAAACTAGCCAGCAGCGGGGGCAGGCCCCAGGCTAGCCGTGCTTCAGGGTCGTGGTGCCCCCAGGTGGCAGCCGAGGTTGCCCACGGACTGGTCGCAGTCCCGCAGGGGTGACCAGGAGCCAAGAGCAGAGCTGTGCTCCCGAGCTGCCTCCCAGCTCGTCTGCAGCGGGGAACCGGGGAGAAGCTGGGCTCCTGGGCAGCCAGTGGGGAATGGAGCCGAGGGAGCCTGCCCAACTGCCCTCCGGAGGGCTGAGTCTCAGGGCATGTAGAAACCAATTCATGAGTGTTTAGGCTGGTGACACCTCTGTAGCTCATGACGGCATTACAAAAGGGTTTCTCAAAATCTGGACAGTGCAGTTTCACTGAATCTTCCGTCCATACCAAAGCTGTAATTTAACTTTGCTCTTTCAGAGATAATGAGGAGGACATATGGAGAGTCAAAAATCTTTTAGCTTTTCAAAAAGAAAGTTTTTGTCAACAAGATATAGATATACATTAGAATTTATCATTAGAATTTAACCTTTTTCTTCCCTTAAAAAATCCTAAATCCTTCTAAGAAAATAGTCATTATAATACGTCTTCTAGAATCTTTCATGTTTTTCTTATTTGACTGTTCACAGTGTGCCAGAGAGCTAGACACAAGTAGTTCCTATACAACCCATTTTTTTTTTTTTTTTTAAATTATTAAAGGTACGCAAGAATGCAGTGGCAGGGAGAACTCTATTCCTCAGAGGATTCAGTGTATTTTGGTAATGGCCCATTGCCAATGTGATTTTCAGCCAGTATTTTGAAACTTTTTAGTACAATTCTTTATTATTTTAGTGATCTAATTATGTTTGCATCAAAAGTTTGTTCAGGTGGAGGTGTCAGAAATTATTTAAATGTACTTCTTAAATATTTCAAGATCAAATCTGTAACAGTCTAATAATCTTCTTCTGCTGGTGAAGCAGATTCACATGATATGAATACTCTCTCAATAAACTGTAAAACGGTCCGAATGAGCATTTAATTAGGAAAGGGACACAGTGTATTTCCAAACTAATAGCAGTATAAATATTCAAACTTCTAGGAGCAGCACAGAACTCTATGTGTCAATGTAATCTTAATTTCCCTAGACATCCGGGTTTAAAATAGTGGAAAGCCTACAATAAAAATCAATTTTGAGAATTACTTCAGAATCCTTCTTGTAGTGTTCAAACTAATATTGCTTTGATTAAAACTCCTGTTTATTTTTATCATCACACTGAAAAATTCTTTATGTTCCTATAAATTCTGTGTTTTACAGGTAATGAGGACAGGCCATATAAGTATAAACGAGAGAACTCTTAATGTGTACAGTACAGGTAACTTGACATAAAAGGCTTTAACACAGGGCCATTAGAATAAAGACTCCTTTTTTAGTTCACAAGCCTAACTTGCAGGAGTAGTTATGGTTATTGATTTTAAAATTAGAAATGTATTTCTCCATCATCTATTCACACTCCCCAGTACTGATCTGGATAAAATTTCTTATTCATGTATCTGATAATCTTGAAATATGGACTTGTTTCATTGACGTATTTTTTTTTTAATAATAAATCTGCAGTAAACTAGAGCCTAGCATTCACATTATGATCCCTTTGCTGTTTTGACTTGAATTTGGAAATGCAAATAAAGGTTTTAGTCAGTGTTCTAGTCTGTAGTTACATGCAGTAATTCTTATTGTTGTAGTTGTTAGCCTTCATTATAGCCCTTGTGACAGTGCAGGCAAGGCCTGTGGAACAAAAAGTAGGATCCCCATCTTCCTCAAAATTGGGTATCTTGTGTATTAGAAACAACGGACCTTTCAATAACCGGTAAGGAATTGGTGTCAGGGAAACTCTACAAGAAAAATACATCATTTTTTCGGTGTGGGAAAGGGAGCCTTATGTATTTGCATCTGCTTTTCTGTTGCTTGTGATTTGTTCATACACCTTTCAGAAGGAAGTTAGTGCTATTCCATGCCTACTTTTAAATATGTTTTAAATATAGGCTTCTAATACATTTAGGAGTCTTGAGTAGCCTGATCTAGTTGAGAGGCATCCCTGCACATGACAGGGAGGTTGGATTAGATGATCTCTAAGGTCCCTTCCAGCCTAGGCCATTCTATGATTCTATGATATCACTTGGCGTTGAGGGGAGCTGGTTTAAGAAAGGGGTTGTTGCTTGTTTGGAAGGAAGTGATTCACGTAATGATATTTCTCTTTAAGGTTTTGTTTTCGGGTTTGGTTTTTTTTTTTTTAACTTGAGTCACTAGGTACTTTTCCTTAATAGGAAATGGATTTCTAACGTCAAAAGGATGTCTTGGAACATTCTGCACAAAGATATTTACTGGAGGAAGGGAATCCTGAGCAAAAAATAAATGAGTAATCAAATGAGTAAAATATAAAATGTGCTTAAAAAGAAAAATAAAACAGTCAATCAGTCAGTACAGTACATGAGAAACAACAAACAAATTGTACAAATGAAGCAATCATGCATTTTTTTCTTTTTTCTGTGAGTGCCTTTTTGAAGGATCAACTTGTATGATCTTACAGGGTGGTTTACTGTTGCTTTGAACAATTTTAATGATATGGACGAATGAAAAGAATGCATAAATGACAACTTTTCTGTTTTGTTTTAACATGGACATTCCAACACTTATGCATGTTGGAGGTTATTTTAAAGATTTTCTTGAACTGTTTTTCTATATCAGACATCCTGCTGTTCTGTATTAGACACCGCTTCTCAATTTCAAATAGATAATGGCATGACAGAATGCAGGATAGAGCTCGTCCAGTTTGATCAGGCATTGCAGTTCTCTCATCTGTTGCTACATATTTGAAGCATAGCATGCTATTAGCGTTAATCAGCCATAGTGTTAGACCATGTATTAATAAATAGCTACATATCAGTAAATAATGATTTCAGCTGGAAGAAGATGAATTGATGAGGGTTTTTTCATGGTTTTTTTTTTTTAAAGTGTTTCATAAATGGGAAATTTGTCAAGCAACCTTGCGTACTTAATTACCATATGTAAGTGGTTTAGGTGGCTATTTCAAAAGCACCCTAAATGCCAAGTGTATTACCCTTAATCTATGGAGTTATTCGTCATAATTCTGGAATCTCATTCAAGTCTTGATCTTGAAAAGACTCCAGTCACACAAGGCTTCTTGTGTCTCTCAAATCTGAGCAAGCTATTTAACCTCTTTTCCCACCAGATATGGATTCATTTTGCTGAATTCACACAGAGATGAGCAAGTTTGGTCATCTGATGTCTTTGAACCGCTGATGTAACAGTCTGAACAACTCCTTATGAGAGTAATGAAGTGTTTTTCTATCATTTTTTTTTCTGCATAACTCTGAAGATATGACTGAAAAGATTTGTAACAATTTGAATCTTTTCCTCCTCACATTAAAATGCTGAGGCTCTTCAGTATTAAAAATGCTCTTTTGTAATCAATCATGCAATTCAGCACAAACCATTGACTGTGAGCTATCTATCAGAGGTGTGAGGTAGGTGTGCTAGGAAGTAAACCATTAGTGTGACTAAGCGCTGTTCACCACCCAGTTCTTTAAACTTGCTATATGTGACAGGTCTGTGCTATTTCTGGAATTCATGCAGACATCTTATATTAATACTTATATTAAAGCCCTCATATTAGGGGAAGAACACAGTTCTGCGCTTTGCTCTCTGCTTAAGAGATCTGAAACAATCTTTGCCTAATTACGCAGTACTCCCATTGATGCCAGCTAGGATTATTATTCTCTGTCTCACATATTTATCCCGTGATTACAGTACACAGCAAACAATCAAAATTTGCTCACAGTAACTATGTAGTCAAGCCAGATAGCCTTTATGAATGTGCTGCATCTTACAGACAGTGAATATCCTTGTATCGCTTCCTCTCCATTAATATTATCTATTGAATAAATTATCCTACTGTTTGAAATTGTAATTATTAGGAAGTAATTATTGTGAATAATGCATGAACTTATTAGCTGTAAATAGTAGAAGGATGCATTGTTACAGTCTTCCAGAAATACCTTCAACTGAAGTTTTATAAAGAAATGGTCTTGCTTGTTTTGTTTTGATACTGGCATCAAAAATTCATTTATTATTGAGCTTTGTTTGGCATTTCTTCAGGTTCAAACTTCTTGGGATTCTGAATATAATCACAGTAGATGTGTGTACATCTCTTATTGCTTGGCTGAGCACAGAAGACTTAGAAGCAATCCTAGAGGAAAAAAATCCAGTCCCTTGATGCATTCTTTAAAATCATTAATGCTTTCTGGCTGCAGCATGGAAGCGGGTCGTGCTATCAGAGCAATGTAATTAACCTTCTTTATAAATTAAATGTGAAAGTGTGTTATGTAGTGCACAGAATTTGGATAGAATTGTTTCTACTTCAGTGCAGGTTTAGCTGGGAAAAAAATAATTTTCTAACAGCTGCTCTGTGGCTTGGGAATTTGGAACAGCTTTTACTCTCCTTAAACCAGCTATCAAGTACCTGGGGCTAAGAATGGCTAAACGTGAAATGTAGTCATATATTATTATATACAGGATCAATATTTCAAAAGGCCATCTAAGCTCTTTGAGGAAAGAAGAATTTGCCATTTTTTCTGTAAACCACAAAAGAAGCATAGCTGGAAATACTTAATTTTCTTATCACTTGGAGTTTAGCAGACAGGCTTGTCTGTAACATAAAGGTGGCAAAAGATTAAATAAATGATTCAAGCAGCCATCATTAATTGGGAATGTTCTTTATGAATTGTGGAAAAAGAACTTGCATAACCCATAAAGGTAAAATACGCCAAAAAAAAATTAATTAATAGCTGCTATGAGAGATGAGAGGTGACTAGCCATTTGGGCATAGGGAAAAGCATTCCCTTTTCTTCCTTTCCTTAAGGACAAGAGTGAGCACGCTCCATACCTTTTGGAGAAAATGGGGTTATTTCCTTTATTAAGGAAATATTCTTGTTCTTTTGTCTTATCTATTTAAAACACAGAAACGTGTTGAAAAGGCAACCAAAGCAAGAGTGTATGCACAGTGCCAGCTGTAGATGCTTAGGCTGCTTGTGTCCCGGGAAACTGCTGCGTGCCCGGAGGGCACACTCCAACTCTCAGAGCAATGAACTTGGAAAAGATCCCTATAGCTTCTGCAGGTGGTTTTACCTGAAGTCATAGATACAGAGGACCCAAAGGATGGGGAAGAGTTTCTGGGAAATAGAAACTCAGTTATAGCATGCAAAAAGGACTCCAAAAAAACTTGTTTTCTTTCACTTTTTCCTAAGGTGGGGGCTGGCCATATGGGTTCATTTGTAGTTCAGCCTGCATGTAAGTTGCATGAAAGCTTTCCTGTTTGCAAAGACAAAAAGAAATATTTTGAGGAGTTTGCAACAGAAGCAAAAATACAGCTGGAAGTGTGGCAACATAAATAGTTGTTGGAGAGACTTAATCAGCAGCTGCTGACCAAGTAGGAAATTAGTGTAGCTATTGGTGTGAAAATTCATACAGAGGCATCTTGACTGACTTTTACAGAAATCAGTGATGTGACATGAAAAATTA
>NW_009722109.1:0-3521 GCF_000703405.1 Apaloderma vittatum | reverse complement strand
AGGCCGGCCCAGCCCTAACCCACGACAATGATAAAAGACCTGAAGTTAAATGGAGAAAGTTTTAAATTTTAAGTTGGTATACAAGGCAGTAGGATGCCAAGAAGTAATACACATACTAAAAAAAATGACTTCAGGGAGGGCAAGTTAAATAGGTGAATGTCAATTCACTCTTCTAGTAACAAGGGATGAGAATAAGGCTGAGGTGCTCAATGCCTACTTTGCCTTGGTCTTTAGCAGTGAAACCAGCTGTCCCCTGGGTACCCAGCTTCATGAGCTAGAAGACAGGGAGGACATGCATCATGAGGTCACCATAATTAAAGAGGAAGTGTTCAGAGACCTGCTACACCACTTAGATGCACACAAGTCTATGGGGCCAGATGGGTTACACCCAAAGGTGCTAAAAGAGTTGGCAGACATGCTCATCAAGCCACTTTCCACTGTTTACCTGAAGTCCTGGCTCATTGGGGAGGTCCCAATGGACTGGAGGGTAGCAAATGTAACACTCATCTACAAGAAAGGTAGAAAGGAGGGTCCGGGAAACTATAGACCTGTCAATCTGACCTTGGTAGCGGAGAAGGTCATGAAGTAGATCATCTCAAGTGCTATTACACGCCATAGAGAGGACAACTAGGGGATCAAGCCCGGTGAGCATGGATTTATGAAAGGAAGGTCCTGCTTGACAAACCTGATCTCCTTCTATCACAAGATGACTCAATTACTGGACAAGGTAGTAGATATTGTCCATCTAGGCTTTTGAAAAGCATTCAACGCTGTTCCAGGTAGAAAACTCATAAAACACTAGCAGCATACAATCTGCTAGATAAAGCGTTGGCTAGACAGACAGGCCCAAAGAGTGATGATCAATGGAGTTAAAACCAGCTGGCAGCCAGTCAGAAGTGGTGTTCCTCAGGGCTCAGTGTTCAGACCATTGCTGTTTAACATCCTTATTGATGATCTTGATAAGGACATAGAGTTTGTCATCAATAAGTTTGCAGATGACACCAAGCTGGGTGGGAGTGTTGATCTCCATGAGGGTAGGGAGGCCCTGAAGAGAGACTTGGATAGATTGGATTGATGGGCCAATGTTAATTGTATGAGCTTCAACAAGGCCAAGTGCCAGGTGCTGCACTTGGGCCACAACAACCCCGTGAAAGGCTTTGGGGAGTGTGCCTGGAAAGCTGTCTGGCAGAAAAGAACTTGGGGGTTCTAATAGACAAGTGTCTGAACATGAACCAGCAGTGGCCAATGGCATCCTGGCCTGTATTAGAAACTGTGGGATCAGCAGGAGTAGGAGGTGATTGTCTCCCCGTACTCAGCACTGGTGAGGCCACACCTTTAGCATTGAGTCCAGTTTTGGGTATCTCAATACAAGAGAGATATCGAGACACAGGAGAGAGTGCAGAGGAGGGCAAAGAAGCTAGTGAAGGGCCTGAAGAGTAAATCTTATGAAGACTGATTGAAGGAGCTGAGACTGTTTAGTTTGAAGAAGAGGAGGCTAAGGTGAGACCTCGTCACTCTCTCCAGTTACCGGAAAGGGCATAGTAGAGATGTTGATGCTGGTTCCTTCTCACAGACAGTTAGCGATAGAATAAGAGGGAATGGCTTCAAACTGCAACCGAGTAGGTTTAGACTGGACATTAGGAAAAAAAAATTCACAGAAAGAGTAGTCAGACGTTGGAATAGGCTGTTCAAGCAGATAGTTGAGTCACCATTTCTGAATGTGTTTAAAGGTCATTCACATGTAGTGTTGAGGGATATGGCTTAGGGGTGAGCTTTGTGAAGCAGGGTTAGTTGTTGAACTTGATGATCCCAAGGGTGTTTTCCAACCTGAATGATTCTATGATTCTAACTGGTCAGGCTGTTGAACTAGAATCATAGAATCATAGAATCATAGAATGGCTTAGACTGGAAGGGACCTTAGACATCATCTAGTCTAGCCTCCCTGTCATCAGCAGGGATGCCTCTCAACTAGTTCAGGCAACACATGAGGACCGAGCCGGGATATCATTGTAGCTCCCTTCCTACTGAAGTATTCTATTCTATTCTATTTTATTCTAGTCTAGTCTAGTCTAGTCTAGTCTAGTCTAGTCTACTCTACTCTACTCTACTCTACTCTACTCTATTCTATTCTATTCAGTGTTTAATATGAAGAATCATCCACCTTTCGGAGTTGTCTTGCCTTGTATCTCCTTACCTCCTGTATTGCCTTGCACTTTCCGCTCTGTATTGTTCTTCTAAGTCTAATTCCAGGGATATACTTACGACTGATCATTTTAAACATGTGCTTTTCTTACTCTTAAATTTCAAGAGGATGTAGCCTTGCAGAATTATGACATCAACTCATTGAAATTCTTAGGTGGGGCTACCTCCCTGTGTAGCCTGCACATTCTTCAAAGAATTAGTAAGAATTATTTATACCCTGAAGTATGTCTTGAGTTTATTTGTGAGGCTTGGTCATTTGTATTGTCTTCTGAAGGAAAGTCTGCTACATTTCCTCACATGTACTAAAGACTTTTAAAAAGCCACACATTAACTTCATTAGCTCTGCTACTTATGGAACAATAGATTTTAAAATTGACAGTAAACACTATGTGATGAAGTAATTTTTTCCTGGGTACTATGAAATCTAAAATATCCATAATAAAATATGTAGATCAGAGGGCGAAAAATACTACCTACTTGCTTTCTTTCCCAGAATTGAGATGTTTCAATGAAAAGTTTTTAGGGAAACCAATAAATAGAAGGCAGAGTTCACTTGCTCCTAAGCAATTTATTTGAATGCTAAAATGGAATCCCATTCTTCTTTAGTATATTCATTTATGTAACTGAACTTAGAGAGGCTTTCCCCTTCCAAATTCTCCATTTTCTTCCAAGAGCTCTGGAACTGGTGTTTAGGACCTGGCATTTTGGATATTTGATTTCTCTTCAGCTGAAGAGGATTGTACTTGTTTCATAACTCCCTGTTTTAATAAACAAGTTTGGCTGGTTTATATGGTTTTTGAAAAGGTACCGTGCCAATCTACAAGTTCACGCTATTTGTGTGACACTATTTCTGTCATTGTGTGAACTTGTACAGTAAAATGTTTTTTGGAGTGAGTATCTTGGGTAAACTGAAAAAAACTCCTCATCTCAAAAGCTTGACATTGGCTTACCCATGATAGGTAGACTGAAATGGTTCTAAGCATATATAAATAGAGCTTGCTTGGCACCTGGAGTACTCTGCATACAGAGAGTTTGCTCTTACACTGAACTTAATGTTAGGGTCAATAGATGTTATTTCTGATTAGAGGAAAACAAACATCGCTACAACAAATAAGCTTGAAAGCTCTATTCTACTAAGCCATACTCTAAGTATTAACATTTTTTTCTAAATTTAGTGTTACACTTTTTCACGCTAGATAGTCAAACAAAATTAAAATAATTAGCATAAAAATTTTACACTATATATCCCATCAAATTATGAGCATGTATTACATATTACCATATGAAACAATACAGAGTATTATGGTGACATCTTCCAG
>NW_009722108.1:18034-31687 GCF_000703405.1 Apaloderma vittatum | reverse complement strand
CTTGTCCCTCTCTCTTGAGTGGGATGTGACAGGCACGTTGGCAGCATGGATGAACGTGCATTTCCACCCAGGAACCATGTATGAGACTCTGCTACTTGTACCACCAGAGAGGCTTTTTTTTTATCTTGGCTCTAGTTTGTAAGGAAAGAGAAAGGCAGTAAGAGCCTAATACATCTACATTAAGCCCCGAACCAAATGAGCTTCCACATAGAGGAAAAATAGGCTCTAAATATCAACCGCATGCCTGAATTCTATTTAAAAATCCCTAGACCAGTGCAGAGCTATTGAGGATCAGGACTTTGGCCATAAAAATGCACTTAACTACATTTTACATTGTTATTGCACAAAGCATAGCATAAGTTAGCTCTAAAGGACAAATTCAAAAATCTTTAGACTCAGTGAGTACTAGAAGCCTAAATACTCTGCTGATTCAGCTGCTTGCTAGAAGTCTTTACTCAGGTTGCAGATGCCTAAAGAGAGCATATGCTGTAGAAAATATCTCTTAAGTATGAGGTGTCTATACTGTCTAGAATTTTGTGTAAATCTCTGTTAAACAGTGAAAGCCAAAACAAAACAGCCCTTACAATCAAATTCTAATGCATGTCATAGATACACTTAAAGTATCCCTTTTATGAAAGTGAAAATCTAATAGACAACAAGAGGAAAAGTGACTGAATTAAAAAAGTAAACCTGTTTCCTCTCATACTGTGTCCTCTGATGCTTTTGACAAACATACTCCCTTGATATGCTACTCTGGCATCACTGTTAGAAAAAACGCTCTCTACATCATGCCATATTGTATCCAAACTAAATAGTTAAAGGGCATCACTTGCCAAAGTGAAATAACGTATCTGGTAAATGAGTAATCCAACAGGGAATCACAAGTATGTGTTCTCACATTAAGTGATCAAATGAAAGGCTAAGGACAGCCCTTGAAATGGAAGTAATTTTGGGGATTATTTGTTAACCATCTCAAACAATACCAACTCCAATGAAAGTGCCTTCCTAATGAAACCAACAGCTCACATAAAGAGAGCTTAGAGGGTCAAATATGTAATTTATTTGGGTTTTTTGCTGAGAATGTTTTTTCTCAGATTAAATGCATCTCTCCTTTTTTTGGAAACCTTAATCAAATTATTTGCATATACATATGGTTTTATTTATTTTAGCAAACACTTTTGTAATGATGGCAAATACTCATATGATCCAGGTTCCTGGAGTCCAAGCCCAGTAAAGTAATTGCTCTTTTATGAAGGCCATAGTCACCTTAGACTATAATTTAAATTGCTAAGTGGTTCTCTGTCCACTTTTTAAAAATATAGAATATTTTTTAAATTTCTATGACTTAATGACATTTGCCGTACTGTCATTTGGTGGCATGCTTCATTGTTATCTTCTTTATTTTTTTTTAAATCAGAAATCAAAAGGTTAGAGGGATAAACATTCAGTTGATACACACCATAGCCATTAGGATCCTGCTCTCTAACAAAGTGATATGCCTTCTTGATATGGTGCTATTCTTACCTTGGACTAAAAGCCAGTATGACCGGCTTTTACTAGTATCATGACAAGAGCATCACTCCCCAGCTTTAAGACATCTCTAGCAGATGTGGGGAGACCTCTAAATGAGTGACATGAAATAGTCCCACGTCTGCTACTGTCATTACCGCAAATGCAGTCTGTGATAACACCTCTGAGGCTCTAGGCTGAGCAAGAAGAAGAAAGCTGTGGGCACAGGAGAGGCCACGGTCCATAACAGTGAGGAGATCGTCCATGGGCTGCAGAGAAAAGAAAAGGGCTTGGGAGATGGTGCAGGGCTACCCTGCAAAGTCAGCCCCATGCTGGTTCTTTAAAACTGGAAAACTGAAGCTGCAAGTATTTCTCATTTTCAGTTCCCTTGTGTGCAATACCTACTGGCCACAAGCTGAAGGACTTACACTGGTTACTGGAAAAGGAAGCTTCTACCATTCGCTATATCTTTCTTACAGAGAGCTGCCTGACTACACACTTTGGTCCCACAATAAATTCCTTCAGAAGAGGATAGGATGGAGAGAAGCAAAAGAGAAAGACTGCAGTAGGAAGACAGACAAAATCTGCTGTAGGAAGACAGACAAAATCCAATACAGAAGCCTCCAACACCACAACTTTAGGCAAAGGACATCACAACAGAAAATCTGAGTGATTTAAGAAAAGGCCACAAAATCGAGTTCCTCATAAGTGCTGTTACTTCAGTGTTGGTACCAAATTCATAGGTCAGATCTTAACAGGTCTACTGGAAACTAGATGAGATGCACTGCTTAACTTCTGAAGAAACCAGCTATGTGTACACACACACACATACACACACACATTGAAGAGGACCCATAAGACTAAATAAGACATGGAAAAAGGAGTATAAAACAGATAATTTCAAATTTTTATATAAATTTGAAAAATAAGATAAGATCACTGCACTGAAAATAGTTTTATTCAAAAATGTTGGGTCATCTTTCTTAATCTCTGAAGAGTAGCTCCAGGAAATTATATGGGGCCAGAGATAAGCCAGGAATAAACAAACATAGTTAAAATGTTCAACACGAATGAAAATAAGGATATAATACAATGTCCTCTGTGTGGCCTATTTTTTTTTTTTAAGAAGAAATATATTTTTTAAATTGCAACTATTTCAAATAGAGTCGAAACATGTTTCTGCAATAATCACAGTCATATACAACAGCATAAGAATAAACAGAATCAAATAAACTTATCTGAATGAAATAAGAATTATTTCATAATATTAAACAACAGCATCATTCACATAATGTTTTCTGTCAATAATCAGAACTTACCATATTGATTGGGTCAACTGGGCCAATGCTGTTAACATAGACATCTGTTTCAATTACGGTAGTTCTCACTGAACAAAACAGCAACCATAATAATTAAAAACGTAATTAACTCTGTATATTGTTAGTGTAATTTAACCTATTTACTAAAACAACAACAGATCTGATATTCTTTTATAAGATTCAAAATAATTAAATCTCTAATCTGTTCATGCTGTGAAGGATCATATATGATCTGGCTCCCTTATTCCATCCAAACTGTTAGAATTATCAACATGAATTTTTTATGTTGTAATGTAATCACCACTTGTGCTCTCTGAACAGATTTAAAATAGATATAAAAGGTATAAAAGGTAAAAGAAAAAAAAAAACCAACCAACCAAACCCCCCCTGTATTCCATCATAAATATTGAAGCATAAACAGAAAAAAAAGTTTGGAGAAACTTGTTCATACAACAAACCCTAAGGTCTGGAAGCAGATGTATTTATCTGCTGTAAGGAATCACTACGCAGTGCCCTCTGTTTATTCCTAATAAAAATGTGTAACAAAAATAACTTTTGACCAATTCATACAACTATAGCACACCTAAGGATTACTAATGTCCTTTCATCAGCTTGATTAACACACTGCTTCAACACCAAATTGAAAGACCCTCAAGTGAAAGTCATTTAAAAGTTAAGCATTTCCAAATTTATTTTTCTTTAAAAATACAGGGAAACAACTCTCACTGGGCAGACAAAATTTGACTGTTATAAAAATATATTCTTTTACAGAATATTCTCTCTTACTTAGTGCACTTACAGAAGAGTACAAAGTGTGACTTCCCATGAAAGGCATATCTGAAGTACAGGTGGCACTGATAATTCATTTTTTGTCTCCTAACTCGTTTGTAGGGGGAAAAGATACAAATAGAGGAGGTCAGGATGCATTTTAACTTCATCAATTTACCAAGCATTTTCTTCTAGCTTGTACAGGAGAGCCAGAATGTGGACACAAGAAAACATATACTCTAGTCCCCAGTGGAATAAAGAGGGTTAATAATAAAGCTCTGCTAGTCTGTCTTTCGTGATCTGGTATGTTAAAATGAAGCATCTCCAGCCATCTGTAGATGGAAAAAGGGGAAGGTACAAACAAAAAGGAACTTTGATTTCACAGGAGAGGGACCCTCGGTCATCAGATTTGATTTCTTTATATTGCAAACCATCAGAGATCACCGAAGTGCTCTGTAACAAACCTAAAAAATTACGTAAGAGAACTGTTCAAATCTCAGAAATCTAAAACTCAAACAAGCACACAGAAAGAAACAGGGTATCATTAACATTCTTGCCAACTATGACAATAGGCAAGATACATTTCCTAAATATCCTAAGACACCTTTTCCCTGCCAATCTCACTTAGGAGGAAATTCTCCCTGATTCCAAATCCGATTACTGATGTGACCCTGAGCCTGACAGCAACACACATCAGTGAGGCTGCACAAAGGATTTTCTGTACAACCATAGAGCACGGAGTCACTTGATCACCATCCTGTGCCCAGCATGCCTTACAGATAGTTTAAATAGACTCTGGAAACCAATTTATTTCCTGGGGCAGGGGAGGGGAAAGCAAATGTTTTCAATATCTGCAGGGCTCATGAAGGAAAATCAACACAAGAACTTATATCTTAAATCCATAGACTGAAAAATCTAAGTAAAAAAAGTATATAATGCATGTGTGTATATACACATATGTATAATATATTTTACATATGCCACATCTCACAAACAGATATCTCTTTCCTTTAATTTTGCAAATGCAGCTATTTATACAACAGCAACCCCACTGCTAGACTAGAACACAAGGAGGTGGGCCAAAGTGCATCTGGCCTCATGGTTCAAACAACACTGAATCCGCTAATTTTTTTTCCTCTGTATTAGTAGGAAATGTTTAATTCTCCCTAGCGTTAAAAAAATCTTAGTTTGTTCTGAGGTTCAAGTCTTTGACTCCTACTTTCAGCACTGCCAACCATATATTAAACCTCTTCTTCAAATGCAAGTACATACACACAGTAATTAAGGTCACCTCTGAAGCTTCCCTTCAGTATTCTGAACAGTTCATATCACATACTGCAAATGTAACCTACAGATAATCTGTTCGGCTTTATCTTCTAAACTTGCTTCAGTTTTTCGAGATCCATCTTGAAATGTGGACACCAGAACTGGAAATCTAACAGTGTTACCAGTGGTGCTTGAACACTTCCAGGTTTCTACTTGTGTTACTTTTCAAAAGGGGACTTATCTCAGGACAGTGCACAGGGGATGCATAGCTAAGATCTTGTACTTCACAAAATATCTACATTTTCCCTTAAATTACTGTTTTACTATGCAGAATCTCTCACCTTGAAATATGACCCAAGGCTTCCTTTCCCCCACCTCCTTTTTTTCCCCAATTTTTTTATCTCTAGTTTTACTGGAGGAGCTGATTACTCTGCAGATATAGCCTTTCCAACAGCCTTTGTGTCATTTGCCAACTTTACTACAAAAATTCACTGCTGAAATAACTCAAAATATCATTATTCTTATCAAGACTTTCCTATGAGGCCCCACTATAGACAGCCCAACCACCGATATTTCCTTATTAACAACTAAATTTTGAGATCTGTCAGCAAGCCATTTTTTAATGGGGCCTGTGTCAATTTTATGAAATTTCAGCTTGCAGCGAGCAGTACTTGATTTGCCACAAGGGCACTCCTGTAATGTGCTATGGAGTTCAATTTGCCTTTTCCATACTTCTCTGAGTAAGATTATTAGGGCTATTAAGAGCCAGTGAAGAGTCTGAAAATCTGCCTCTCATGAAATTATTTTAATTGACCCAAATGATCCAGAGAAAGAGATCCAATTCAAGAAGTCTGGAAGAGGTTGTTTAGGTACCTTATTTTTTCTGTATGGTACAGAGTAAAGTACTTTGTGAATCAAAGAAAGAATTCATTCTTCTCATGTTCGTGAACTAGAAGTGACTGGAGTCCACAAAAATGACAAATGCTGGAGAAAAATACATTCTTGATACTAATTTGACGTCCGTATAATTACTATCGCCCATTTACTCTCCACAAAGAGCTAACAGTAAAAGATGGTTCGAGAAGATTTTTCTACTGTGAATGCATCTTATTTTACTTTTAAAATTCGGCATTAGCCTTGAAAGGAGTAGGAAGAAAGCTATGTAACATATCCTGCATGAAGTGCAAAACATCACTGTAAACTTACAGAACCTCTTAAGGAAGGGGAGAAAGGGCTTGCACACTTTAAATATTTACACTGAAAGACAATATAAGCCAGGCTAGAGTAAAGAAAGAAGGTGAGAGGACCGCAGATTGCATACTCAACAGAGAGAAGGGAGATAAAAGAGCACTCAAAGTGCCCCCAAAGGATAGTTCATCAGCTCCCAACATAGATGAAGCACACAGGTAACCTGTTTGCTAAACCCTATCCAGAGAGAACTACTCACACTTTCTCATTTCCTGCTTTGATACTTTTTCTTCCCCAGACTAAACTTCTTCTGGTTAAAAGTGTTAGACCGGTATTGAACATCATCTAACACGAGGACATAGCTAAGGAAAGGCTTATCTCAATAAATAAATATAGTAAATAAGGGACTCTTGTGCCTGGAATGCAAGAGCAAAATGAACTTCAGGACAAGCAACAAGACCTAGAAAAAAGTCTGTCTCAGCAGGCATGGACCACTACTACCCTTGTAGTAAGTGATGATGCTACATAACCCCCAGGCTGTAGTGAGTTGACTCTGGCTGGACACCAGGTGCCCAGCAAAGCTCCTCTATCATTCCCCTGATCAGATGGACAGGGGACGAAAAATAGACCACAAAGCTCACAAGTTGACGTAAGGACGTGGAGATCACTCACCAATTACCACCACAGGCAAAACAGACTCAGTTTAGGGAAATTAGTTTAATTTATTACCAAACAAGTCAGAGAACAACAATGAGGAAATAAAAACTAAATCTTAAAACACTTAGCCTCCATCCCTTCCTTCTTCCCAGGCCTAATTTCATGCCCATGGCAGAGGCAGGGGACCTGACAGCAAACCTGCTCCAAGCTCCTCTCTCCACAGGTCCTGCCAGGAGCCTGCTCCAGCAAGGGCTCCCCACAGGGTCACAGCCTCCTTTGGGCATGTACCTGCTCTGGCATAGGGTCCTCCACAGGCTGCAGGTGAACACCTGCTCCATCACTAACCTCCACAAGCTGCAGGTGGATATCTGCTGCACCATTAACTTCCACAGCCTGCAGGGGGACAGCCTGCCTCACCATGGTCTTCACCATGGGTTGCAGGGCAATCTCTGCCTGGAGAACCTCCTCTTCCTTCTTCACTGACCTTGGTGTCTACAGAGCTGTTTGCATCACATATTGTCACTCCTCTCTCCAGGTGCAATTGCTCTTGAACCGAAACCTTTTCCCCATTCATAAATATGTTATCATAGAGGTGTTAGCACCATCAGTGATGGGCCCAGCCTTAGCCTGTGGTGGGTCCATCCTGGAGCCAGACAGCACTGGCTCTATCGGACATGGGAGAAGCTTCTGGCAGCTTTGCACAGAAGCCACCCGTGTAGCTCCCTTGTTACCAAAATCTCGCAATGCAAACCCAATATATAGACATATTCTGAACGCCAGTTTGAGTTTAAAATATGTAGTTCGAAAAAATGTTTACTCTCAATTAGAAAAATCATAGCGACAAAAATCTACCTCAATCATTGACAAATTATTTTAGGAATCATTCTCACCACCCTAAGTGCCTCTTTTTTAGTCTGTATTTATCCAGGCCCAATTTTCATCTTTTGATATTTGAAATATCTATCTCAGCCTGCTACACTGAAGAGCTCTCCTTATCAGTTATTCTCAGTTTATAAACCTCCATCTCCTGACAGAAACTATCATTACTATAAATGTGCAGAACATTGCACTTTTTATTGCTTAATATTGCTCCATTTTCATTACTCAAACCCTCAGCATCACCCAACAGTGGATTAGTCTATCTAAATTCACTAAGCAGTTCTCACAGTTTATCACAATTCTCCATTTCTGAATGAAGTTCTAAGATGTATCACCTTTCTTTTAGTATTACCTATCATGCTATTTAATTTAAACTAAGACCACTTTTGATAATTGCATCCAGGGTAATTTTCTTTGAGCATGTTCTCTATAACTCCTCATTAATTACCTAAAGAAGCATCTCTTTTTGGTGATAAAGCACTTATTCATCAAATAAATTAATTATGACATTCAGAAATAACAGAGGATTTTAATTGGTAATAGTTTTTGATGAAATAATACAATTTTCACAACCAGTTAGCTAAGACTATTACTATACGGCTATGTATATTGAAAATGCAGCCTCAAGCATCTACAGTAGGCTTCTGGCTCCATCTCTGAAGCATTTTTTCAAAGTGATTTTTATGTAAGCAGAGCCCCATTCTCCACATTTCTTCTTCTACCTTTTTATTTAAAAGAAACCCATCTTCAGGAAACACTTCTGCCCTACCACTTTTTTATTTCCATCATTTTCTATGCAGTGCACACATCCGGTGCCTTTAACATTCACTGCATATGCTCCTCCACATCTTGCTCTTGTATTTCGATTTCCTTCAATTCTTGCAAAATATTCTTCATCTCAGAATATATACCTCTACCTTTGCCTGATATTTTTCTGCTTCTTCGGGCTTATTACTCTCCTGCCTATATCACCCTTTAATCAATGCTAGACTAAGAGCACCTGTTCAACAGAATATCCTCCTAATACCCTTATCTTTTCAGAATTATTGCTTCTATTAGTCTCTTAAAAGTCCACTTTCTGTTCATGTATCCTTTATACCCCTGAGTACACAACTCCTCACATTAGTGCACTGAGACGCGTTTACTTACCCATGCCCTGCTTATAGGGCAATTACAACTATCCAAATTTCTCTAGGTATCTAATTTCTCTATGCCTATGAACAATCATTCTCACTATTCTTCAAAATTCTATCAGTGATGACTTTTCTCAAAGTGTTGATTGAAAACACTCCATTAGATTTTTCAGATAGGTTAGATATGTGATGATTATTCCCTACTTTTTAAATAGACTTTCAGACTCATCAATTTTGTTTTACCTATATAATACACAACACTGGTCATGATATATAACTGGAAAAAATCTACATTGATAGACTTATGTAAATAAGGCATGAGAGATGGAATAGTGTGCAACCAGAATTCCTTCCTTTAAAAAGGAAAGTTATAAAATAATAGCTAGCTTGATGCAGGATGGAAGCTAAAACTGTGTGATTATAAAATCAGGTAGCCAAAAGGTTCAGGGAGAATAACATTGCTTTTTTAATATATCAACACTCCAAGGTTGTATTTGTAATTAAAGAGATTTATACTACAGATAAGAGACTTCATCTGGTAACTACTATTACTTCATACTGAGCAGTAGGTACTTTAATGCTAGTTCTTTTATGCTCCAAACACCTCAGAGTATATTACATAAACTGAGTTAAAGACTAGTAAGATTAATAAACATAACAAAGGGTAGCTGTTAAAAAAATCACTACGACTCATGTATATTTGAATGAGACAAAAAGAAAATGTCAGTGTGGTTTTCTCCTCTTAAATTTCAGTATCACCTCTGACACTGCAATCTTCATTTGACTCTCCTTTGAGATCTCCCTCAATTAACTGCATGTTTAACAACAAAACTCCTTATCTCTCTCAGAGATGCTGAAATTTGAGGTCAATATCAGAAAGAAGAAAAATTTCCTCTGGTATTCAAAGCCAAAAAGTCCAGGTTCAAAACAAGCAATGTTGTTATTGTAACTGAGCTTCATAATTTGATAGTAAAAATTTTCTGGGAGATATTATTGCTTTGAAAGATAATCAGAATTCCAGTTCAATAACCTTGTTGTACAAGTACTGACATAGACTCTGAAGATGTGGAAGGTAACACCAGATTTTATCTACATAACTGAAGCAGATTAAGATGAATACACTATAGCCTCATTTTGTTTTTTCTAGCCTTTGCAGTTCCCAAGCAGCTGGACAGAATGCAACACCTTCAAAGCTGAACATTTCTTCTTATGCTGCCCAAAATTTCTGCCTTGTGGCAGAAGTCTGCAACTTTCCTCCATCCAGAAGAAGGCCAGTCTTAACATTTGTTCTCCGGGCAACAAAGGACATACTCCCAAATGTCTCCTAGCTGATTATTCACTAACCTTATATTTTAATATACTGGATGGAGGCAGGAAACAGGTAGAAAACATCAGATTGGTACAAAATTATTGCATCAAGAGAGTAAAGAAGAAAAAAGAAAGGAATCATTTATGTGAGAGAAGCTAGAATCAAGTATCCTCTTTCAGGAACAGATATTTGGAATCCAAAAAGATGCACACTGAGACAGTCACAAAAAGGCAGTGTTCTTGCCCTAACAAGACTCAGCACATAACTAGAAAAGGCAAGGATTACACCAAAATTCTTCTGAGCTCCTCTAAATCCATTTGACATGTCAGAATAAACTTTTCTTCCTCTATTTTCTCTCCATTTATTTCTAAGTTTTATGGGGAGAGAAGAGAAAAAAAATTCTCTTTAATTTCATCCCGACCTAGCAGCGAATCATTAGAAGGGTGGCTCCTAGTAGAGACAGTTCCTTCATATTCCCCTCATGTTGGAACCCCTCCACTCCTGAGGAGGGCTGAAGCACCTCTCCTATAAGAAAGGCTGAGACAGTTGGAGTTGTTCAGCCTGGAGAAGAGAAGGATCCAGGGAGACCTCATAGCAGCTTTCCATTGCATGAGGGGGGCCTACAAGAAAGATGGGGATGGACTGTTTACAAGGATGTGTAGTGATAGGACAAGGGGCAGTGATTTTAAACTACAGCAAGGTAGATTTAGATTAGTCATTAGGATGAAGTTCTTCGCTATGAGGATGGTGGCACACTGGATGGGTTGCCCAGAGAAGCTGTGGAATCTCCCTCCCTGGAAGTGTTCTAGGCCAGGTTGGATGGGATTTTGAGGCAGTTGTAGTGGGAGGTGTCCTTACCATGCCAGGGAAGTTGGAACTAGATGATCTTTAAGGTCCTTCCAACCCAAACCATTCAACGATTCTATGACTCCTTTGCTGTCTGTTGCATCAAGTAGTTGGGAAAAAAATATAATGCTACAAATCTTGCTAAAGTAATGCTATATGCACATTGAAAAAGTGAAGAAAAATAAACTAGAATACTTTATTGTTGTCTAAATGTTTGCAGTAATTCAATTAAATGAATGCGAAGGCAAAGACTTAGAACAAACTTCATAAGATTCACACATGATTATATTATGACAGTGAGAGAAAAATTGCCATTCAGCATCTTCAGAGTAATAGTCAATAATAAAACAGAACTAAGAAATTTAAGAAAACAATTTGTCAGAAGCTTCAAAAGAAAATACTTAGTTTGAGATTGCATCTCTGTTCTCCTACATAAATGAAATAAAACTAGATTGTTGTATTTTTTATCATATAAGCAGCTTATAGCCTTACATGGCATTCCTTTGATAGAGAATGCCAAGTATTTAACAAATAATTATGTCCTCCACCTCTGTCTTCACAGTTCAGGAAAAAAACTCAGAGAAGATAAATTATTTTTCTGTGGCTTGATCCAGCATGCACGTGGCAGACAAGAGCTGGCAAGGTTTCGTACATTCCGTGTTTTCAGCATAAGATTCTTTCAAATATTTACACTTAATAGTTATATGCAAATTGATGCCTTGATTATTGAAAGGCAAAATTGCTTTCTGACTAGCTGCAAAGTTTGGTCTATAGTAACAGTCTTTCTCCGTATATCCCTCTAGGAAAGATACAGTCCTGAGTTATATTTTTTGATTCTTCTGAAATTTTTCAAAATGTGGTCTAAGGGAAGAAGAGAACTGGTTTGTGTTAAATTTTCTCTAAATACACACTTATAATGCATTTTCTGCAGTAAGAGCAAAAATATCTAGGAATAATTCTCTAATAAACTCCTACAGACTTAAAATCAAATTTTTAATTAACTGTGACTGGTTTATACCTACAGTTCTTTCTTTTAGAAGATCTTATCTAAACAAAGCAAACTATAATTGTCTTTCAACGATTTACTATAGATTGCCTGATGTCCCCAAAATGCAGTACTTTACATAAGAAAAAGAGATTTTAAACAGAATATAAAAAAATCTACTCTTGCATAGAACATTATTTTTACCAGTTTGAGAAAATCATTGCATTTTGTTGCTGTTTTATTTAGCCTGCTATATTAAGTTTTGAAAATTGCATTAAGTAGATTTTTGGCAACTTTTTGCCATATCATCTCTGGTTCACATCTTCTATTTACTGAATTATTTTATGGGCTTACCCCCAATATCTGGCCGAAGCTTATTGTCATATCCTTGAAGTAAGGAGTCCAGTATGTGAGTTACATCCCCACCATGAATCTTTGGTGCGAGGACCCATGTTTTGTTCACCATGAGATCTTCATCGTCCTCATCATCTGCTTTATCAGCTCTGTGGTGAATGAATAGAAAAAATAAGGTTAAGAAAAAAATAAACTCCCTAAAAGTGAAGTTAAATGCACAAGAAGCAAAGAAGAAACTGATAAAATATTGAACACTATTTAGAGTACTTTATAAAAATCCAAATGCACTCTGGTGCCAACAGAATCACAGAATGTTAAGGGTTGAAAGGGACCTTGAAAGATCATCTAGTCCAACCCCTCTGCCACAGCAGATGTCTCAGATACCCTAGAGTCCCTCAGAGACCATAGATGTCTATTGGGTGCACAACTGAACTGAGTCTTAGATTTTTTTAAATTCAATTACAATCAATGGAGAGTGATTCCATATAGCCAATGGCCCCTGAAGAGCGATTCAGCTGACCAGCTACTGGTATCTGCTTTGAGATGGAATGATTCCTCTCTACGATCCACTCACTGTATTGACCAAAGCCAGGGTTCAATTCGTTAGTACATCCTCTGCTAACTGATAGACCTGGTGTCTGAGATGTGCAGTGATAAGATGCAGCATTTACACATTTCTGGAACAGCAGCTGGAGGCCAGGTGGGAGCAGTGGGACATCTCAGATGTTACTGCACACCTATGCACGGGCAGCTGCGATGACCTCTTATGATTCATCCTGGGTGCTCAGAGACCGAGTTCACATGCATTTACCTTAAGACACCTAAGTGCCTTATTCTGAAGCTGTGCCCCACCCAAGGGGCCCTATTCAGTTTCCAACAACCAGCATTTAGCCTGGCCTCCATCTGCCACTCTTGAAAGACATGTGTCTCCTCATGTCATCCAGCCTCAAGTCACCCCTGCCAACACCACACAGACATCTCAGGGCCCTAAAACATCTCAAATTACACTAAAAGCCAATTATTCAAGATTTCCTTCACAGCCAGTGGAGGAAAACTGGGGTTTAGGACAGATTTCAGTTCACCTGTTTTAGAGATTTACTTTAGAATGAGATATACCTTATCCAATTTCTGTCTATTCTTAATAAATGGTACAGGATCAACTCAGAAGCAGACACTTAAGAGTCAGTCAGCTGAATCCCACCTCTCAGAAGTTACCCAAGGTACAAAGGGAGAGCCAACATTAATTCAGATCCACTGTACAGACACAGCCCTTATTTAAAACACTGGCATTTTGTTTTATGGAGTAGAGTGTAAGCTGATAAACATGCCAAGAGAGGCATTAACACATCACCCATACAGAAAAACTCAAGCCATGAGTCAAACTCATAAAAGCAGCAATAGACATCCTCTTACTGTCAGCCTTTTCCTGTTTTAAAACAT